>NW_026652280.1:26553758-26618271 GCF_009828535.3 Hylobates moloch | reverse complement strand
AAAAAAAAAAAAAAAAAAAAAAAGACTTGAAAGAACATTAGGAGTTAACCAGGAAAAGGGGCAAAGACATTTACAAGACAAGGGGAACATTAGATGCTTTGCAGGGTGAGACACAGAAAGGGACAAATTGAAGAGGCAGACCAACATGCTAATATAAAAATCCAAAAGTTGTTTTTGCAAACTTGACTTCAGTTTTTAATCTACCTATCAAATTTTTATCCTATCTGGGAAAATGGGCAGTGGCATTTTTAGGCTATAAATTCTAAATGTGAATAACATTAATCTTTTGTAAAAGAAATAGGATTGATTGCTATAAATTGTCCAAAAGGAGAGGAGGGTCTGTTCCCTAGCTTTGGGTTTGTGTATGTGGTGATATTGAAATGCACCCGTCACCTTCCTTTTCTTTTATCTGAACGTTTGTGACTAAGACATAACTAGAGAAGATCCAGCATACCATTACACATATAGATTTCAAAGACTTGGGAAGAAATCTTATTTCAGCATCTGTAGTTGGTTTTATTAAAAGCAGTTTAAATTCCCCTGCCTAGAGCAGTCTGGAATTATAGAGATGGGCTGCAGAAATTTACATTTTAATTGAGGCAGAAGACAAAATAGGGCATGGTGCAGCTTTCACACATTACAAGGAAGAATAAATAAGATATGTATCAGCTGGGAGAAAAAAATGACTGGTCGTTTTTCATTGCCTCCTGCACTTAATTTTTTCATATGGCACTGAGCTGAGTTAGGCCTGCTAAGCAAAGACAATTTTTCCAGTCAAAATGTTTACTATTTCAGAAAGTTCTTGTGTTGAAATATTTTCACACTATGGAACAAATACACAAATACTCAAATAGGCCTGCATTTGGGTGTGCAAGTGTGTATGGCAGTGTTTGTAATGTCTCAAATGTCTATAAATATAAATAACATGTCCCAATGAGCTATATAGAAAATGATTTGAAGTACAAGGTGTAACTGAGAATGATTGATAGACATTATCTATTAAACACTGTAATTTGAGCTATTTTATAGTTTCATAGAAATAGAATACAATTTTATAGAAATAGAATTGTTCTCTATAGATAAATTTCATCCTTCGATTAGTGTGGAAGTCCATCCAAAGAGTGGGAAGGACCTAGGTTTTCAAACTTGAGGATTTACCTGTGTTTGGTAATCACCTTGAGAAAACACCCACTGGATTTTTTTTTCTATTTTTTGTTATGTTTGGTCATTAACAGAAAATTAAGTTGAGAATTCATTTCCTCATAAAGGAAAAATAATAAACATAAAAGGTATATCATGATAATGGCTTTTAAAAGTAAATCTTTGTATTAGTGTAAATATGTTTTGTAGAAATCCACTGTAATTAAGTGTGTTTATCCATTTATTTAAGCCTTCAACTTTTATTGTATCTTCTTTCAGCTGTACATGTATTTTTATATTCATACATGCTGTTTGCCAATCATCATTATTTTGTTAGATTAATTATAGAATTTAAAACCAATAAACAACACATTACTATAGTGTGATTATCCAATTATGATTCCCTGCAGAGCTAAGTACTATAATTGGTCCCATAGTAAGAAAATGTAATTCTTTTTCCCCAAGTATGTGCCTCTCAAGCATGACGGTCAAACAGATTATCTACTTTTAGCCACCAAAACACATCTTAATTTTCTTTATTATTTGACTATGACTTTCCATTTTGCTTTTTCTAGAATTTTAAAATAGCATTTTATTGTCTTTAAAAAATAATAACATGCCTTTACCTTATCACTAAGATTACATGTTTCTTAATCACTCATGTCCTATTATTAAAGTGAAAATATATTTTTCTTAAATATCATTTTTTCCCTTGGAGCTCTCTTGATCACCATTCTAATTCATGTTGATGATTGTTCGGCTCTACCACGTAACTGTCGTTTCAGGATATTTTTCCTTTTTACTCCTAGTCCATTCTTGTTAGGCTATGCTTATTGTTTTTCTCTCTGTCTGCTTCCTCCATGCTCGGGTTTCCTTTTGATTTTTGTCTTTCATGTTTGATATTCATAAGCAATGTTTCAGAAAGGTATTTGGAAAAATGTTTGAGTCCTTGTAAATATCAAGTGTCATTATTTTCATCATACTTACTTAATAGTAGAGCTGAAAGTTCAAAATAATTTTCCCTCAGAACTCTGAAGACATTGCTTTATTGTCCTATAGCATTCAATACTGCTGATGAGAAAGATAATGGCAATTTAATTCTCCTTCCCTTTTAGATAGGCAGTGTTTCATTTTGGAAGCTTTTATGGTATTCCAGGAATCTTTGGAGACCTGATATTATCAGTAGGTATGGGTCTTGCTGGCCACTTAACCACATAACAACCACTGTATTCGAATGAGTGCTGTCAATTTTTCAGTCACAGGGTATCTTGTAACCCATTTTTTCTTTTACTTTTTTCAGCCATCTTATTTACTATGTCTTTTTTTTTTCCCCCCCTTAAAACCATTATTAGGTAGATGTTGGCATCCTGGATTAATTCTCTATGTCTGTTAATCTTTTTCTTATTGTTTCTATTTGTTTATCTTTTGGCTCAATGCAAAATGAGATTCTTCAACTTTTTAAGCTTTTCTACTAGTTTCTTACTGATTTTTAAGTTTCAAGAACCCTTTCTTCTTGGACTTCTCCCTAAAACTCTACTCTAGTTTTATGGTTACAGCAATTTCTTAAATCATAGATGGGACTACTATAAGCTTCTTTCCTGTTCCTTGCATTATCTTAATGCCTTTTAGGGTTGGCTATTGTCTTGGCTTACCTTAGTTCCTTTGGTCTGTGTTATTTTCTCAAGGTTTTTGGTAATCATTGATAGTTCACTATCATTGATAGTTTATTCATATGTATGAAATAGGATGTTGAGTAATGTCTCTGTTACCATGGAAAATTTTATCCCCAAATGTCTCTCTGCTCCGAAGTGGGGCTGAACAACTAGATTGGTGACCTGGCTGGTTTCACTGTAGAGTGCTAGGAGGACTATGTTGGAAGCTTACAGAATGAGAATGACTTAAGTCTCATTCCTACCTATGAAAATCATTAAATTTCTTTAAAGAGTAGTATCATAATTTTAGGAATTAGGAGAAATCTTATTGGTAATGATGCTTCAGCAGGGACCAGACAGTAGTGGGCAGTGAATGGCCCAGATATTTCTTAGACAGAATTTCCTCATTTTCCTGCCTCACTTTCTATATGTACTCTACATCTCTGAGTCTTAGTCATAAAGAGCAGCTCCCACCTCCTTAGAGGCTTTGTCCTCTGAAAGTTTTAAGTCTTAATTTTGCCTGCTTTTTTTAAAACACAAATATGTTCTTCTTCTCTCTTCCATATATCTATCCAAAAAGCTGCTCCATTGAGGCCTAGTTATCTTCTCAACCCAGTCTTTTTTTCAGAACTGTTATAAGTTTATTGGTTTTTATTTTTCTCTTCTAATTTCAGTAGGATTTTTAGAAGAAGGAAAAAAATTCCTATCTGATATTTTGTACCAGCTATACACACACACACATATACACACACACACACATATACACACACACACACACACATACACGTGTAGTATATATATACACACATAGTATATATATATACACACATATGCATATATATACATACACACATGTAGTGTATATATATACACACACATACATATATATACACACACACAGACATGTATATATATATATGCAGTGGTGTGATCTTGGCTCACTGCAACCTCCACCTCCCAGGCTCAAGTGATTCTCCTGCCTCAGCCTCCCAAGTAGCTGGGATTACAGGCGCACACCACTACCAACTGGCTATTTTTTGTATTTTTAATAGAGAGGGCTTCACCATGTTGGCCAGGCTGGTGTTGAACTCCTGACCTCAAATGATTCACCTGCCTCAGTCTCCCAAAGGGCTGGGATTACAGGCATGAGACACCGCACCTGGCCCAGAAGCAATATCTTTAAGATTAAAAACAAAACCCAAATATGATTTCCTCCCCCTTTCTATCTATACTCACACTCTGGATAAGAAGCAGTAAAAATAATCAGGTTTTCACCAGACAAGGAGCTCTATGATTCTCAGCTCTGTCCCAACTGCCCATACACAATAGCTACCAAAAAAAAAAAACAAACAACAACAACAACAAAAAACACCACAGATAAGACAAAATGCCAAAATGCAAAGCACTGCAGATTTCCAAGAAACTCTGGTTTGCAGGCCTAGCACAAGCAAATTGTTTTACAACCTAAGACCCATCCCCTTGTGACTTCATCGTTTGTTGACCACACAACTGCTGCCAAACCCTAACTCAAATATTCTCCTAGGTAAAACTTGGAAAAATACTGGGGTTTTGGTCCGTGATTAGTCTTCATCCATTTCTATATAGGTTATCTCATGATATCGCCATTAATATAAAGCAGGTGGGTTACATATCTGAGGAAATGGGCAGGGGGACCCAAATGGTTTAGTTCCAATACAGCCCTCCACTGTAGTTGATTCACTTCATCTGTGTATGTAGCTTACCACATTCCTGGGACCACAAGCATGGAAACTTGGAGCAATCGTCATTGACTTTTTTCTCCCCTATTATTCTCAGTGTTGCTCCTGAATTCTCTGGCTTACCACACTGTGTTTCAACTCACATAACACGAAAATTATTTCCAAACTGTCTGAACAAATGTATTTCATATACTTACTCCTTAACCTAATGTATTTCATTCTACTGAAATAATAGTTTTCCCTTCTTATCAATATTGCCCAGCAAGAAACTCAAGCTATTTAAACAGCAAAGCTGCCAATATTTACAACCTTTTAAGTCAGTAAAGGAATTTAAGTAATTTGTTTTTCAGTGTTTGCTGGTTGGTTAATGAATATTGTGCTTGGGGTTTTATTTATTTATACAGCACCTCATTCCAAAAATAAATAATCTGAAGTGTCTTGGATATTACAGAATATAGTATGCAAGGAATTAGAATCTGAATATTGTATAATAAAAGCACATTTTTAGCAAATTAGCTTGCCAAATTGGAAAACGTCAGAGGTTTATCTGATGTATGCATATTTTACATTTCTGGGTGTTTCTGTAAAAAAAATCAGTCTTTCCTCTTACTTTATACAATTATTAAAGAGAGATAAAGTCCATGTACTGCAGACCTTTCTATTTTATACTGAAACATCCAAATGATTGACAGATCTTAAAATTCTATTTATAAAAGGATTGTTCCTCTGTAGACATAAGAAAAATCATTTCAAAGAGAGATGCTCTATAAGAGAAATTCTTACATATTTAAAAAATGAAAGACTCCTCTGTTGTGTACCTTAATCTGGTTCTTATTCAGTTTTCTGTTGTTATACATTCTGTTATAAAATCTATAATAAATTAAGACTCCATTGTGTTAAAAAAACATGGTAATATAAGCATTGTAGATAAGGCATTTTGTTCTCAAATGTTTGTTTCTGTTAGCTTATTTTACTTCTGTTTATGTGTTGTGCATATAAAACTTTAATCTTTCTATTAAGAAGGAAAAAGATGTGAATTATGTATGATGGAATTTGCAGTAACCTTTATGTATGTTCTTGAAGGAGGCTTGGTTGAAAAAAATCACACACATGTAATTTTTTGTGGGCTATGCACCATCCTTATACATACTAAATATTGCATTGCAATATTTGCTGTTAGCTATGAATTGACTTGCAAATGGCAAAACACTCCAGGTTTTTTACATGGTATTATTTTGAAAAATCCAAGCAATATCCCTTTATCATTACTACAATGTTCTAACTTTGACAACCTGGAAAATAGAATTTTTTTCAAAAGATACATGACAGAGAACATCCCTTCTATTTGAAATCTCTTTAAATGTTGTGATTTTAAATTCTTATAAATATTTTTCTTTAATTACAGTGAGTGGAGGGATGAAGAGAATAGTTTAATTCATACAAAATCCACCTCTCAAAATAATAATACTTCAGATTAGTTTTTTAATCTTCAGAATTTTGACCACAATTTTATTTATTAAAAAATATATCTTATAAGATTGTTTCCTTCGCTGGGTGTGGTGGCTCACACCTGTAATCCCAGCACTTTGGGAGGCCCAGGAGAGTGGTTCACCTGAGGTCAGGAGTTCAAGACCAGCCTGGGTCAACATGGTGAAACCCTGTCTCTACTAAAAATACAAAAATTAGCCAGGCGTGGTAGCAGGTGCCTTTAATCCTAGCTACTCAGGAGATGGAGGCAGGAGAATCACTTGAACCTGGGAGGTGGTCGTTGCAGTGAACTGAGATCACACCATGGCACTACAGCCTGGGCAACAAGAGGGAGACTCCATCTCAAAGAAAAAAAATTGTTTCCTTGCTGTGATTTTGGTGAAGTTAGTCACTGAACATTGGAAATAAGTTGCACCTTGCCTCATTTTCTTTTCTTGAAAATAGAATAAATATAGATAAGACATGAACCTAGAGAACACACACTTGTACTCACACAACAACACACCATTTCTCCCTTCCCTGGCAAGTCAGGTTTCTTTTACAAGAATGGTAAAAGTTATAATGGCATAATGGGAATTCTCCATCAGTTAATAAATTAGATGATGAAACTAATTCTGACTGCTACTAGGACTCGAGTAGCAGAAAGCAATTTCAATCTATCAAAGCCATGTAGGGACCAGAGATGGGGGCTATGGCTGCAGCCCCAGTATCCACGTGTCCACTCATTGTACAGGTAGAGACAGAGGTCTGCAGCCACTTGTCTATATCAGGCAGCATCTGAGATGTAAAAAGATGCTGCCTAGATTTTGGTTAATACCACTTTGGAATATGAAATAATTACTGGATCTCCAGCACATGTCTTTTGGATAAGAAGGAAAGACACTATATTCTCTCATTTTACAGTGAGAAAATTAAAGCTGAGATGTTACCTTATTCTTTCACGGAACCATAGTAAGTTAGTGGTGGACACCAGAGTAGAACCCAGAGATGCTAATTCCTAAGCAGTGATCTTTTCTCAGTACTAGATTATTCTCTTGTATCCTAGATAAGATAGTTAACATTTAAAAAATAAGCAAAGCGGCCAGGCACAGTGGCTCACGCCTGTAATCCCAGCACTTTGGGAGGCAGAGGCAGGCAGATCACCTGAGGTCAGGAGTTTGAGACCAGCCTGACCAACATGCAGAAACCCCGTCTCCACTAAAAATACAAAGTCAGCCAGGCATGGTGGTCCATGCCTGTAATCCCAGCTACTCGGGAGGCTGAGGCAGGAGAATCGCTTGAACCTGGGAACCGGAGGTTGCGGTGAGCCGAGATTGCACCATTGCACTCCACCCTGGTCAACAAGAGGGAAACTTTATCACAAAAAAAAAAAAAAAAAAGCAAAGCTCCTTTTTTGCCACAATTACAAAAATGATCAAAGAGATTGTATAAATAAATAAAATTGTCAGTTTTTTTCTTGCACACAATTCTCTTACCTACATGCAATACCCAGTTTCTATCCAATCCCCCTAAGCATGTATTGATATTTTGAAGATCACAATTGGAAGAATAGCTTATTTGTGTTAAATTGTGTAAAAGAAACAATTTTTATAGAAATACACATAGAATAAACATGTGTTATGAATGTGCCTGATTCATAACAAAATATTATTTTAAGCCAATAGAAGAAATAATAGTAGGTTTAACTAACATCTTTACATATTTCAATGTACTATGCATGAGCCAATCAATTAATTTAATCCTTATGACAACTCTTTGATAAGTATTAATTTTCCTAGTTTATTGACGAGGGCATTGAGCCAAGGCAGGTTACATAAATTGCCTAAGTTCATACAGCTAGTAAGCGGAGGAGACACAATTCAAGCCCCAGGATTTACACTGGTGCAGATAAAATTTGTCAAATCTTATCTATATATGGCTCGATTGTGGACCCATCTCATTCATAACACTTTATTGATGTATCAGGTCCACACTATTCTGTGTTTCTATTGCAATTGTAGAACCTGTGGCATATAGCAGCACGGTTTAAACTCACAATCACCCAATTGGTCTACCCTAGTCTAATTTTTTAAATTTATCTTTTTTTGTTTTAAGTAAGTGTCATCTATTTAGGAGTCTGCAAACTTTTTAGAAGTATAGATCTTATTTGATTTTTCTTTGATATATCATAAAATCCAAGTTATGTTGGATAGAGAATAGATATTACGATATTACCACATACTTATTGGCAGATTGAAGGGCGTATTAGGAGAGTAAATAAAGTGTGAGTAATAGCAGATTTGGTTGAATAAGGCTGTACATTCTGGCTTTCTCTCTAAGTGGTTTATTCTGCCAACCCCAATGCCTAGTATTGTCTCAGCTCTTAGGTTGAACTTCTGCTCTTTCCTCTGTGAATCCCTCTTCATTTTCTCTCTCTATATGATTTCACCCATTCCCTCTTTGTGAAAACTTCTAAAACTTGTCTTCCCATCTTATTCCCTCATTTACCCTCTAGATTCATACTGCAGGATGCTTCCTGCTTAAACTGATCATATCTAAAGTGAGCTAGTTATTTTATCTTTATGGTAACAGTCCTGCTTCTAATCTACAATGCTATTTAGTCTAACATCACCATTTGTGAGAATCCTGGATAAGTGGTCATTTGGATGAATTCGGCAGATCTTTATGAACATTTACGGTATGCCAGGAACTGTAGTAAGTGTTCAGTACAAAAGGGACAATATGTTACCATTTCTTCTATAGCTAGAAGCTAAACAAATCACTTATTATAACGCAAAGTGGGATATTTTCCCGTAGAAGTCTGCAAGGGATGCTGTGAAAGTTAGCATTTGCACTTGCGCAGCTCTCACAATTTAAGCAATTTTGAATGCAAGTTTAATACAACCTCATGAGGTGTTATTATTACAGTCTACAGGTTCTGGAAACCAACTGACTTGCCTAAGTGCTCCCCGCCTTGTCTGCCCCTTATGTGAATGGTGGAAGCATGATGCTTAGTCATTCTCAGTTTCCTTTCCCATGGGAGAAGAAGAAAGCGGTTTTGCAGATGTCCTTGAATCCCACCACCCTACTCAGTATAGGGCTGAATGCACAGGAGCTGCCCCAAGTGTTTGCTATTTGATAAGCAGAATTAAATGCAATGTGTTGTGAAGACAGATTGCAGCTCACTGTGAGAATTTTCAGCTAGCCTATTAGCATAGAGTGGATTTGCCTCATCCTCTAGAAGTGCTCAGGCAGTTTCTGTATAAACCGTTTTGGGGAGATGAACAGGTTTTATGCGTATGATAGGATATTTGTATAAGTGACCTCTGAGTATCCTTCCAACTCCACGTTTCTCTGGTTAATTTCTTTATCCAGTTCTTCTACTGCTATAGACTGAGTTTATCTTTCCTTAAAAGATGCCAGATACCACCTCCTTAAGCCACTGATTCTTAATAGATAAAGAGTTGCTATTTATGACACTTTTGCAAACTCATAATCAATCAGTACAACACAAGATGTACATGATTTTCTTGAACCCTCCCCCGATGACTTAAGACATCTGTGGCTCATGCCTCTAATCCCAGCACTTAAGGAGGCCAAGGTGGGTGGATTGCTTGAGGCCAGGAGTTTGAGACCACCCTGGCCAACATGATGAAATCACGTCTCTACAAAAATTACAAAATTAGCTGGGTGTGGTGGTACATGCATGTAATCCCAGCTACGTCGGAAGGCTGAGGCGGGAGAATTGCTTGAACCCAGGAGACAGAGGTTGCAGTGAGCCAAGATTGCACCACTGCACTCCAGCCTGGGTGACACAGTGAGACTGTCTCAAATTAAAAAAAAAAAAAAAAGGACATCTTATGTGAAATGAGTTTATTACAATCTTCAGCATGGTGCAATATCTAGAGGACTGAATCCAGTAATCAGTCTTTTTTTTCTAAATGATTGTTCTAGTTGCCATAAAGGTAAGTTAAATAAAGTTCAAGTTAGAAAATATCTCTGACAAGAAAAAGACAATTATTTTTAACATCTATTGAGACCCATAAAACTTGTTGAAAAGTGGCTGCAAGGCATGATGAGTTAGTCAAAGGCAGAGGGATAAGAAAAGTTCTTAACTGGTTATAGCTGGTTTCATTTTGTGTAGAGATTTTTAAGTAGGATGTAACTCCAACTTACAAGAACATTTGGCAAAGGTACAATAATGTGCTTGGCAGTGGAAGAAAGTATAAGAAGAGCACATTATAATTCTAGAATATTCTAACTCCTGTATAAAACACAGTGAAAATATTCCTTCTTACAACAACACACTGGTCACCTCTAATATTAATGGAATGTCTCTTACCATGAACATTTAAATGAGAGACTTGGGTTCTATTATTGCCTCATGTGGTCGTGAGCATTGGCTAAGGAGATTGTATTGTTAAAGGAAATTTGGGATAGAAGAGGGTGTAGAGTTATGATCTTGCATGGTTCAAGTTCAGACTTGGACAGAGACAAAAAGATGAATTAGGTGAGTTTTTTGAATTCCCAGGAAGTAATATGGATTGGGGACACATAGTTCTATTTTCCTGGGTGCATATTTCTGCTGTTTCAGTGATAGAATTAAAGCTTCTACTTTGCGGGAATAAGTAACTAATAGTTCTCATTTTTATAAGTTCTGAGAATTTTCTATGATTTTTTTTCATGTTACATATCTGAGGGACATCCTCTCCACTCTCTCTCTCTCTCTCTGTAATGTGGATTAAGATACATAAGGAGTTTTCTTAGAATTAGGGCAAGTTTTTAAACACCATAGCTTATTTTGCCTTGAATGATCAGGAATTGCACCATGAGACCTTATAGATATAGCTAAGTTGAGAGTTGCCCACACTGACAAAACTATTCAGCTCAGTTATGTTAACAAAAAAAGGAATCTCAACTTAGGTAAGGGTAGCCACTATGTCTCAGGAATAGTCCTATTGCTTAACTCTCTTACAAAATGCTAAAATTAACATTGCCCATAAGATTTTCTTTTTTTTTTATTATTATTATGCTTTAGGTTTTAGGGTACATGTGCACAATGTGCAGGCTTGTTACATATGTATCCATGTGCCGTGTTGGTTTGCTGCACCAGTTAACTCGTCATTTAGCATTAGGTATATCTCCTAATGCTGTCCCTCCCCCAACCCACAACAGTCCCCGGAGTGTGACGTTCCCCTTCCTGTGTCCATGAGTTCTCATTGTTCAAGTCCCACCTATGAGTGAGAACATGCAGTGTTTGGCTTTTTGTCCTTGCAATAGTTTACTGAGAATGATGTTTTCCAGTTTCATCCATGTCCCTACAAAGGATATGAACTCATCATTTTTTATGGCTGCATAGTATTCCATGGTGTATATGTGCCACATTTTCTTAATCATGTCTAAAACACCAAAAGCAATGGCAACAAAAGCCAGAATTGACAAATGGGATCTAATTAAACTAAAGAGCTTCTGCACAGCAAAAGAAACTACCATCAGAGTGAACAGGCAACCTACAGAATGGGAGAAAATTTTTGCAACCTACTCATCTGACAAAGGGCTAATATCCAGAATCTACAATGAACTTCAACAAATTTAGAAGAAAAAAACAAACAACCCCATCAAAAAGTGGGCGGAGGACATGAACAGACACTTCTCAAAAGAAGACATTTATGCAGCCAAAAAACACATGAAAAAATGCCCATCATCACTGGCCATCAGAGAAATGCAAATCAAAACCACAATGAGATACTGTCTCACACCAGTTAGAATGGCCATCATTAAAAAGTCAGGAAACAACAGGTGCTGGAGAGGATGTGGAGAAATAGGAACACTTTTACACTGTTGGTGGGACTGTAAACTAGTTCAACCATTGTGGAAGTCAGTGTGGCGATTCCTCAGGGATCTCGAACTAGAAATACCATTTGACCCAGCCATCCCATTACTGGGTATATACCCAAAGGACTATAAATCATGCTGCTATAAAGACACATGCACACGTATGTTTATTGCGGCACTATTCACAATAGCAAAGACTTGGAACCAACCCAAATGTCCAACAACGATAGACTGGATTAAGAAAATGTGCCCATAAGATTTTCTATAAAAAGCAGCCATCTAGATCCTTTGAGTTTCATTGCTTTTTCTCCTTACCAGTTGAATTTATTGACAGAATACTCTTTTTAAAGACCGTCCTTGAGAGTGAATTAAGTAACAGATTCTTGTCAAATCCTTCTCAAAATTTCCACCAATTTAGGAATGTGAGGGAAGTTGGGGGATGGGGGAGGCAGGGGGTAAAGTGGCAATTTTTATTCCAATTAGTTGCTTTCCTGAGAATAGAAAGTTGCCTTAAACAAGGAAGAGAAAAATCCATGTGTCAAATAAATTGAGGAATTCATTTCATACCAGGCTTATATTTTATGCTTAGTTTCTGGTAGGATATGAACTTACGATTCTCAAACTTCAGTGGGTCGGTGTATTATGTAAACACGGCCTTAGTGGCAATTACTATTATAAAATTGGTGATAGATATAGCTTTTGCTTTACAGACTGCAAGTTAAATTTAGTTAGAAAGATAAGTCTAGTTAAATGTTTTAATTAACAACCTTCTTTGACTATTCTATTTAATAAGCAAGATACTTCTGGTAGCCCAGTATGCCAAATTTATTTTATGAACTCTTATAATGGATCAAATTTCACACTGCAAATAAATCTGATAAACCTGATTGTCCCATGATGTTTTAATTTTTTTGGACATTCACAGGCAATTAAGTGTCTTCTTGGAGAATGGGCATACGTATGTTTAAAGACATCTTGAGATTGATTTTTTTTCTCTAAATTTGTCGTTTATTCAGTAATAGTCATGCCAATAACAAATAATAATAAATATTCTCATAACAAATACTAACTTCTCTAACAAACATAATTGTCAATTGTATTTTAAAGAAACTAACAGCATTTTAAGATATTAAATTCGTCTATGCAAAGAGATGTTAAAGTAGTGCCTAAATTAACATGAATTTACTAGGTTATTAAACCCAGCAAACTGGTGTTAAAGTAATGCCTAAATTAACATGAATTTAATAGGTTATCTTTCAAAAGATTTAAGAAAACATGCCTCTGTTTTCAGCTATTTATTGCTTGGTCAATATCTAATATGGACCTAGAACTACATAACTGACTCTAGAGCTGAAAATTCCTTAGTGTTTTGTGTCAGGTGTCAGGCTTCTTCTTATCCAAAGGTTAAGTCAGCAGATTTAAAGTCAGCAACAAGAAGTAAACTCAGATCTGACTTTTATACCACATCAGCTACTTACTAGCAGCCCATAATCTTGAGAAGTAACTTCATTTTGAGGCAGTTCGGTTTTCTCTTTTCTAAAGTTTTGAAAGTAATATTTACTATGCATGATTGCAGAGAAGAAAGCTTTTTTTTTTTTTTCCTAGGCCCCTAACATAGCGATTGTGTTTGGTTAATATTTCTTCCACTTTCTGGCTCCTCCCCTTCCATTCCCTGTCCTTACTACCTTGTGAAGGTTAGAAGACCTAGGTGAACAGAGAATACTTTCTAACAGTTCAAGGCTGAGGCCCTAGAATGATGTCTCCAGCCTCCTTAAGTTCTCAGTTGGAAAAGCTTAAAGCTGCCAGAGGTATTTACTATCGTAAATTGCAGCTAACATCTGAACATAAGGCACCTTTCTCTCAGTCTCTGTGGGAGGAGAGAACCCTAACTTCAGTAAGTATCAGTCAGCAAATCCAAATGGCCTAGTCACCTGGACTGAACCCCCTTTTTGCCCTTGAGTGCCTTTTCCCTAGCACTCCCCAGCCTTTTGTTTGTCTCCTGCTTTTTTTTTTTTTTTTTTCCAGTGAAGTTGCATTCAGTTCAAGTGGACTCTTTCCTCTATTTTTCAATAGTTATTGCTGAGTAAAGACTGTTCATACCACTTCAGTGTCCAGCTTTGTTTATCTTTGACACCATTCAGAAGTGTTTCCATATTTGTCATCATGTTAAATGGGAGCTGGCTGTGGCAGGGAGATGGATAAGAAGACTACGTCATTAGGAGAGCGTGTTTAGTACTGCATAGCGATGTGTAATAGCGTAAAATTATGAAGTGCATACAGTGCATACACCATACAGTGCCACTCAACCCCTCGTATTTTAAATCTTCACTTTAAGAAGTTTTATTTTATATAATTAGATATTTTTCTCTAATTATATTCTAATTATATTGTTGTTTAAAAGAATGATTCTAACAATTCTCACCATAATTGCATGTCTGAGGAAAAGCTACATTAATCTTTTGAGGCTTTCTACTTTGGTTTAGGGGAAATATGATTGCTTTCAATGTAGGATAACAATCTTTTAGGGGACTGATTTTTGGATATATTTATCAACACAACCTAACTTCACATTCATTAAATATTTTTGAGAGGTTGTATGCAAGCAGTATTCTTCACTGATAATTTATTTCAAATTCCAGAAATTTTTCACCCTAAATCTACCATTATTTTTCTCAATACTTTTATGTTGTTTTGTGTTGCAGTCACTAATGATTGCTATCAGAACCGTGTATAAATTGATCAAATATTGTATGAGTAACGTATTTAAAAAGTAAAACAAAATGTTTCTAATAATCATGCTTTGAAAAAATAAGTTCACCCCACCTTGCCACACACTCTACTTGATTTATTTCTCTTCTCAAACACATCACCTTTTTCTTTTTTTTTTGCCTCTCTCTGAAGTTAGAAACACACACACATCTCCCTCTCTTTCTCTATCTCTTTCCCTATCCCGCTGAAATCTAATTTGACTAATGATGTCCTAAGCTGTGAACATTTTGTTAGATAGCTATTTTGATAAAGACACACAGCAATCAAGTATTAACTGGTCCGTCAATTTCTCTCTTGATACAAGTCTCAGACTCCAGAAAAGGAGCTAATGCTCATCCTTACACGTTTGTATCCCTTCTGCCTAGAATATTGCCTAATTAGAAAACAAAAACAAAAGCCAAACCATTAAGACAATATTTGTTTTGCTGAACAAAACAAATATACAAGGTATCCACTGAGTAAACAGGGAAGATACAGACCACATCTGCAGCTGGAGAAGGAAACTGAGGAATCTCAGTCCTGGAGACCTACCTTGATCTTCACCGAGGAGCTGTCTCTGACAGATATCTAGAAGCCTCCATCCCTTCTTATTCTACTTAGAATCTTGTTCTTTAACACAGATATAGATAGATTTTTGGACTTCTAAATATGTGAATATTACAAATCTGGGTAAAAGAGTTTGTCCAAGGAAGACTTATTCAACATTTTCAAAGATCGTAGAAGGCTAAAATATGGTTTGAAATTATCTAGATGAAGTGTAATAGACACATAAAAACCTATGTCTCTGTTCAGGATTCACATTTGCCAAAATATGGTAGGACAGACTTGACTTATTAGCAGTTAGTGTGAGGAACTGAAGAATTCTTTTAATTAAATGTAAATTTTAGATGAGCCATTTTCTGCCGCGATTGTGGATTTGAATCTAAGATGTACATTGTGCAGTATAGTTCTCCAGGTAAGAAATAGTCTCATATTGTTTGTTCTACAGGTAAAAATAAAATGTGAACATAGATGTGCCTTGAAAACTAATTTTACGAAGGTCAGAACAATGGCATTTATACTGAGTGCCTCACAGCTAGATTTTGTGTCCAAACGAGTATTTGCAGTTTTTTGTCTTCAATAGGTTCGTTTGCTCCTGTGTGTCTTTATGATATTCTTTCTAGAATCCTTTCTCCCCTTTGTCACCTGGCAAATTTCAACATCAAGACCCAGCTCAGACATCACCTCCTCAGAGCAACTCAGCCATAACCTCATCTCTCAGGTTCCACCCTTCTGTGCTGGAAACTCTATATTTATTTTTCTATTTATCACCATATAGGCCTGTCTATTCCATCAGACCTGTGCTGTCCAATGCAGTAGCTGTTATCTGCACATGGCAATTACAATTAAAATTAAATTAAAAGTTGAGTTTTTCATTTAGCTTGCCACATTTCATATGCTCAGTGGCCATATGTGGCTAGTGGCTATCATAATGGGCAGTGCGGGAATAGAATATTTCCATCACTGTGGAAAGATCTATTAGCCGGAATTGTGCTATAGTGAGATCCATACAGAAGACTTTCTCTCCCTGATCTCTCCATCCTCATCATCTGGCGTAGTTCCTAGCATATGGAAGACAATAAGTAACTAAGTGCTGAACACAACTGAACGAAGAAATAGTGGGCATACTTATACGGAAACAGCATCACACTCAGTATGCATCGCTCTAGATACAAACATAAAATTTCTGATTCATGAAGGTAGATTTCTCTTAATAGACTTACTGGGAAATAAAACAGGCTTCTTTATTAGATATTGAGCTCAGGCCCCAAAATCTTTCCATTAAAGCCAAGTAATCACCTGCCAGGACTCCAGTACAATGGATCCCTTCACGGGGTTGGAAATTGCAACTAGAAGAGAGTTGAGATTCAGTCATTCTCATGAGAAATGTTTGAGCAACTTTTATGAAACTCTTGAGAAAATTTTGACTACTTGTCACATGTCAGCCCCTGACTGTCAACAATGATACTTGCTTTGCTGAGAATGTCTCAAATGTATACATTTTTTTTTCCCCTAGGATCACTTTTACTGAAACTAATGTAGCTCTAAAATTTTATATTAGTTTTTAGGTTTGTTTGTTTGTTTTACAAGAAAACCTGTCTGGAGTACAAAACTGAATTAGCAATTAAATGGTTGTCAGGAAGCAAGTACTAGCCTTAATAAACAAAGTATAATTGAGAAAACAATGTCATATCAGATTTTGGCATCATTGACTAAAATGGAGTGTGAACAAATCACACTAATTTTTCAGACATCTGCCTTTCCAATAATTGAACTCAACTGTATTTGGGGCTTTGGACACAGTGAGTATTCAACAGCTACTGAATGCAAAGGGACTGAATGTAAATAGGTCTGCTTTTTAAACCCCTTCTGCTTTGTGCAGTGAAAGCCCTAAAGAGCTATTGGACCAATTAAAGAATTTGTTTTTTCTTTTGGGGACAACAGCATTTTTTTGTGTATTTTTTATTTCTATGTCCAAAGACAGCATGCTTCTAAATGTAAAACAGCACTAGCTCTACAGACATTAAAAAGTAGCGGCCGGGCGCGGTGGCTCAAGCCTGTAATCCCAGCACTTTGGGAGGCCGAGGCGGGCGGATCACGAGGTCAGGAGATCGAGACCATCCTGGCTAACACGGTGAAACCCCATCTCTACTAAAAATACAAAAAATTAGCCGGGCGTGGTGGCGGGCGCCTGTAGTCCCAGCTACTCGGAGAGGCTGAGGCAGGAGAATGGCGTGAACCCGGGAGGCGGAGCTTGCAGTGAGCCGAGATCGCGCCACTGCACTCCAGCCTGGGCAACAGAGCGAGACTCCGTCTCAAAAAAAAAAAAAAAAAAAAAAGAAAAAAGTAGCTCAGAAATGGGTGTTTTTGTAGACACAGAGCTGTTTTTGTCACTGAAGACACCAGGAAAAATGCTCTTTTTTATACATGAAGTTAAATAACCCTTGGGGTAGAATATCTTACTTCATTTGTGGAGGGATTTGTGCACCCTCTCCTGTTTAGAAGGGCGCTTCTGTGCGGATGGAGCATGCCCAGAGGAGGCTCAGAGCAAAGCCTGAGAAAGGGCTTCAGTGAGTAATAAAGTGAATTTGGGCTTTAATAAAAACACTGGCCTTATAGCTGAAAAAATCAGTTACTACACTAGATGATTTGGGCAGTTTTTTTTCTATAAGTGAGAGAGCTTCTAGCTCTGTTAAATAGGAAAATAAGTATCTTCCCTTTCAAAACCATAAGAGAAATAATGATATTGACCAAACAATTCTATTTGGGAGAGAGACTTCATACACTGGACCAATTATTATCATCCATAATTTATGAAATTATTGGCTTAACACCTGTTATTTTTTTGAACTGTGTTATCTGAAAAGATAT
Organism: Hylobates moloch; assembly: GCF_009828535.3. Lineage (NCBI taxonomy): Eukaryota > Metazoa > Chordata > Mammalia > Primates > Hylobatidae > Hylobates > Hylobates moloch. Next base: position 26,600,279 of record NW_026652280.1, on the reverse strand, counting down.
GTTTTAAGTCCTGACCCCTAGTGGTTCTGTGACCTTAGCTGGAAATAGGGTTCTTATAGATTTAATTAGTTAAGGTAATACTGGATTAGGATAGGCCTTTAATACTGGTGTCTTTATAAAGGGGTACATAGACACGCAGGGAGAAGGCCATGTGATGAAAGAAGCAGAGACTGAAGTGATACAACTATAGGCCAAGGAACGCCAAACATCAACCACCACCAATTAAAAGCTAGGAAGAGGCAAGGGAGGATTCTACCCAGGGTCTCAGAGCAAGTATAGACCTGCTGACATTTTATTTTCAGACTTCTGATCTCTAGAACCAAGATAACAAGTCTATTTTAAGCTTCCCAGTTTGTGGTACTTTGCAATGGCAGTCCTTGGAAACTAATATAATACCTGAAAGGGTTAACCAGTTCAGGTTCTTGTTTCTAGGTAAGATATTTGATAAATCAATTGAATGGAAATTGATTTTGTAGGATCATATAGTGAGTGGTGCCCCTTGACGATACTTCCTTAGCCCCTGTCACATTATCCTTTATTGACTATGTCAGCCTTCCCTCATTACTTGTCTTGAAATAGCGGGAGTTGTAAGGAGGGGTTGGGAAACAGCTCCCTGCAATTACACATAAAACTTCGTGTCTGCATATGTACAATTTTCTGATGCCAAAGTTCTATAGGTTTTTTCAGTCCCTCCAAAGAGAGTCTAAGACCTAGGAATGATCCCGTTTTTAATACTGAGGGGTCACCATGTTTACGATATCAGCTTACATTCTTTTTTTTTTTTTTTTTTTTTTTTTAAACATCCATAATCCACCAGGCCAACAAGTCAGGGAAAGGAACTCATTCAGAACCAGTAATGTGTCACAGCCAGATGATAACAGTTAATGAAAACCCACTGGTAAATGATCATGATTTTTCAAGGTGGTAGTTAAGCACAACCAGTATTAAAATTAAATTATGTAAACTTATACTTGAATGCATTATATTAAAAACAAGGTAAGAAATGCTTTTACTCATCACTTCCTAATTACTTTTAGTACTTTTCTCTTACCTATATTCTGAAGGGTTTTTTCCCATCGATTGCATCTCCATGATAGGCATAAGGATGTGTTACCGTGCATCTCTTCCCAACTTTATGTTCAGTGACATCAAGTTGGTAGCTTGAAATCAATTGTGGGAAATCAGATCACAAAGGCAATTTGCAAAACGACTCCTGCCAACCCCTAACCAAAATAGTTGATAGTATTTCCAGGCTACCACTGATTCAGACTTGACTGATTGTTCACACTTTTATCCCTGGGGTTTCTATTATTTTGGACATTACATAAGAATATTGGACTAGACTCAAAAGACGGCCATTGAATAACGTTAAATAGGGCCTTCTCTTATAGGAGAGTTCACAAGTTTGTCCTAACAGTGCTTTATGTCTAGATCTGACCTTTAAGAATAGTGACCCAGGATAGCAAGGACGGTGAGATAATTCACAATAGACTACTATTTGACATTTTCTAGATTCAAAATCAACTCATTTCTGATTAAACACCACCACTCTGTGCGTGACTCCCTTTTTTCCTCTCAGAATTTCGATAATAAGCACGACAGATATTTAAAAGAAACACTTATTTTTGAAGGAGCGTTAGCCTTGAAAAGACAAATAGGAGAGGTTGAAATGATGGAAAGATGGATTTGCACCTGATATATTCATAGGCAAGGCTGAATGGCTCTCCAGTGAGGAGCTGTATCAGCACAGGGTCTTTATAAAAGCTGGGAGTGGAAGTGGCAAGTTCCTTTGTGTTTCTTTTTTTGATCCCAACATATTAGGAGGCTGCCCGTCAAGACTTCTTGAAAAAGAAAGGAACTTCTACCCTTAGGACATATATTGTGTCTTGTAGGAGCCAAGGGTACATAGCTTTAGGGGGAAAAGTTGGTAATGTGCTAAAAACAAACCTCTATAACCAGATTCTAACTAAGCAGAAGGAATGCTGTCAGGGGTGCAGATGCAGGAATTGACGTGACATCATCTCCACTGTCTCCTCTTCTGTTTCCTCAGCAACTTGGCTTCTCAATGGTCAGACCTTGAATGACTAATTAAAATTCTGCAAGAAATCACTATCCTTTAATTAAATAATGGATTATTGAAGGCAAATCATTCAATACATAATTGAAAATGCTGTTAAACTAAGAGGTCCCTTCCTCTTGGATCTATAATACACATTGGACCTAGTAGTATGGCCCTGGGGTCAGTGGCGGAGCCTGTGTGGATCTAAGGGGAGAGATTTTGGTTGGGACCAAACAGATGTGGTAAAATAGGTCAAATACTCCCTCTCTTTCATCATCTGTGTGCCCTCTTTGTAATTTCTCAGTGGTGTTCATGGGTTTTAGATGTTATTAATCATGAAAGTTGTAAGGTGCTTGGAGATGGTCCCCTTTGTTATTTTAGAAAGAGAAAGAAGAGAGTGACTGTCCAAAGACTTTCTATCCCTGTCTCAGCATCTGTTGTAGAGATAAGAGCCTCAGACTCCAATTTATGGTGAAGGTTTTAGGTAGGGAGGAAAAGGAGATTTTTTCCTCCCTCTTTTCATGCATGGCTTAGGAAAGCTGGAAGAGACGAATCTCAAAAATAATTTTTTCATAATATCACAGACATACCATACACAGAGATGCACCTCTTTAATATTCACCTTCTGCTAAGGCATTCATGAGTGATTAGTGTTCATATTTAACCCATTCCGTGTCTGGCTTCATTCCAATGTTTGTGACAGTCAAAGGTCTACAAGGTGTATTAGGCTTTTAATTTTTTTGTATATATATGCTACATACATATATTTTATATACAGCTCTCATCAATATTTCACTCAGTTATTCATCACTACTTGGAAATGTCACTTAACCTCATTGAATGCCAGTTTTCTCATTAATAAAATGGGACCTATCATTTATTATGTTGTATAAAAGTGAAATTATTTGCCATGAAGTGTTTAGAAATGTGTTTGGTTCCTTTTCAGTGCTGGTTTTAAGGGATCTTTCTTATGGTTTAGGGAGTCTGTGAAGTCCCTGAAAATGTATGAATGATTTTCTGTGTATGTCCAAAACTACTTTTTATACGGACCTTTTATCAGATTTTGAAAGGACCTTGGCCCTGTATAATTTCACATATCAGTTACCATTTAAAGGTAATCCATTTTCAGATACGAAACATCTGCATACTAATCTTTATAAATTAATCTCTCTGTGTGTATGTTTGTCTATTTTTTCCTCAAAGCAGCTTTTGAATTGGTAAGGAATTATTTATTCAGTTTATCACAGTTATCCTGTGTAAACCACTTCTTTGGGTGGCAGAATAATTTCCTAAGCGTTGTCTTTTGTGTGTGATTATGAAAGATTTCAAAAGTGCAAGAATGTACAGAATCAGAGACCCCAGTGTACTCCCCATGCAACAATAATACCTCCTAATTTAGAAATGGGGTGAGGTAAGATGGTTTCTGCTGCAGATGAACTTTTATAGCTTGGCTTCTCAAAGTTGTTCCTCAAGATCTGTTTTTGTTTGTTTGTTTTTGTTTGTTTGTTTTTTCTTGTTTTCCTTCCATCAAGTGTGATTCCCTGTGCCAGTGCCCAGAGATGCCTGTGTGTGCAGGATCTGTTTATTCCTCCTTGGATCAAATGAGAAGAAACACACTTTAGAGAAGTTTCTATTTTATCGTTGCTGTGGTTTCAACGTACTCCCCAAAGTTCATGTGTTGGAAACTTAATCTCCAATGCACCAGTGTTGACAGGTGGGGCCTAGTAAGAAGTGATTAGGTCATGAGGGCGCTGCCCTAACGAATGAATAAATGTTGCCCTCTTGAGACTAGGTTTGTTATAACAGTGAATTTAGCCTCTTCTTGCTCTCTTGTTTTTGTGCTCTCTTGCCCTTCCACTTTTCACCATAGGATGCCATAGCATGAAGGCCAGATGAGGGCCCTCAATCTTGGACTTCCCAGTCTCTAGAACTGTAAGAAATAAACCTCTGTTTTCATAACTTACCCAGTCTCAGGTATTCTGTTATAGTAGCACAAAACAAACTGTGACCATAGTAAAAAATAATTGAAGCAGTTATCTATTTAACTGAAGAATTCAATTCTGTTGACATTGGAATATTTTAGGAATGACTCATTCCCACTCCCATCTTTTTCACTTTATATTATAGGTAAGTAAGCCAACCATCTTCAAATTTTCCTATATGGATATTATATCAGGTAACACACTGATAAACACACAAACACTGTGTTTGAAATGCCTACTTATAAAGAATCTTGTCGCTGAGCATGGTGGCTTACACCTGTAATCCCAACACTTTGAGAGGCCAAGTTGGGCAGATTCTTGAGGTTAGGAGTTCGAGGCCAGCCTGGCCAACATGGCGAAACCCCAACTCTACTAAAAAAAAATTAGCCAGGCAAGGTGGTGCGTGCCTACACTCCCAGCTACTTGGGAGGCTGAGCCGGGAGAATTGATTGAACCCCAGAGGTGGAGCTTGCAGTGAGCTGAGATCACGCCACTGCACTCCAGCCTGGGTGACAGAGTGAGACTCTGTCTCAAAAACAGATAAGAAAAAAAAGAATCTTTACTTAATGTGTATTATAATTGTTTGTTGGTTATTTTTCATCCCTATCATCATTTGGGTGTGATGAATATAAATATGCATGTAATATACTATACCTTTGCTTCACTTATTTTTTTCTCTCTGGTCTTCCCTCATTAACAAAGCCCTGTGTACCTACAATGTTGGAACATGGGTTGGAACTATGGGATCAATGGGATTCCTATAGTATCTTCTATGCTGGCAGTTGATTAAAGAAGAGTCAGGGACTGCTGGATGAGACCATGACAAAATCAGGCAAGAGCACTCAGATAGGATTATCTCTGTGGTTGCTGTTTCAGCATTTTTGCAGTCCACATATATGTGTGTCTTCAGTCATTATGCTTTCATGTTCATTTTCTTTATGCTAATACAGGAACATACAAATACTTTTGCTGACATAGAGATCACAGAAAATTCAAACTGGCTTTGTGTCTCATGACAAACAAATAGAATTTATCTTCTGAACCTGCTAAAGTGAGATTTGTAAATGATATGAGCGATAACTAAAGCATCCAGTCAGGTGTCTCCTACCTAGATTGATTAGAGCAATAATTCTTAAGCATGGCAATGCTCATCTCAAATCCATTCCTCTCCTCTGGGTCAATGATAAGTATAAGACAAGGGTATACATTCTTAACTAGGGATAATGCAACCTAATAAAATAAAAAATGATGGCAAAAATAGAAGAACTAGCAAAAGAGAAACTAGAGATGTATTTTTGTGATAGAAATATTTCCTGGGAAAATGTAAACTTGGGGTAAATACACATATTCCACTCTAACACAGAGATGTGGAACTGAAGAATCCCACGTGAATGCTAAACTGTAGATAGATATAGATAAGATTGATAACAATCAGATAAAATGAAACTATTGCATGTTATACTGTTAGTTTTGATGTATTTAATGAGGTTGGTCTTTCATATAAGCTGGCCAGGAAACAAAGGCAGATGTCAAACCATCACGTAAGCACAGCTGTTTAAATTAGTTTCATCATTACCTATGAGCTGCTCTGACCTTGTCAGTTCTGGTGAGTAGAGTACTTAAGTTCTGAGTTCTGTCAATAAATATGTGGCTGCTGATCCACTTCCAACAGAGCATAACACGGTCATAATGTTTTGCAGCCTCCCCTTTCTACAAATGGTAATGACCATGGATTCCAAAGAGATTGCTTTATAGCATGTGTTGTACCATCAGAAATGGTATATTCAACAGAAGCTTGGTAATCACTATAGGCTGATTTGAAGTAGATGGCGAACCAAATCTGTGAGAATGCCATGAAGATGTAAAAAGCAAATGAACAAACCAAAAGCAGAAAACAAAACTGTAAAACCCCCTGGCTGAAGTTGTTTGTATGTACTCCAAGCTTCATACATAGAACAAAATTATTTGCATCTGGCCTTATTGGGCTTAAATACTAGTCTTTGTTGGAAAAGCATTGAGGTTGAATTATAATGGCTATGATAATTTAGGGTTATGTGGTTGGTTACTTGTAGAGAAACCCAAGATGACAGTGATAAATTTTTTTTTTTTTTTTTTTTGAAACGGGGTCTCGGTCTTTCGCCCAGCCCGGAGTGCAGTGGTGCAATCTCGGCTCACTGCAAGCTCCGCCTCCTGGGTTCACGCCATTCTCCTGCCTCAGCCCCCCGAGTAGCTGGGACTACAGGCGCCGGCCACTGCGCCTGGCTAATTTTTTTGTATTTTTAGTAGAGATGGGGTTTCACTGTGTTAGCCAGGATGGTCTCGATCTCCTGACCTCGTGATCTGCCCGCCTCGGCCTCCCAAAGTGCTGGGATTACAGGCGTGAGCCACCGCGCCCGACCGACAGTGATAAATTTTATAGTAAATTTACGGTAAGTTTAGACGTGGATGTCAGCCAATTAAATGAGCAATCAAACCACAAATAAAATTAGTTTCCTTTGAAATGTCAGCTCCATGGAGAGCCCCATTACTTGGCAAAAACAGACAACTTACAGAAGAAATCCATCAAAATATATTGTCTGGAACTAAATAAGAGCTGAGGTAGCAACTGTTTTTATTAAGGAGGGAAACCTAATCTGGAATCACAATGAAAAATTAAATTTTGAGTAAAATATACTGAGAGTCAGTGACAAGTTATAGGCTTGAGAATAAAAAGTAAACTTCCTGTAATTTTTTTTCTCTGTGTGTATATATACACACACATACATATAAAATAATATATAATTACACATGCACACATTTATTTGTACCAATATGGGAACCAACATTTGGGAAATTTATGTTCCCAAAATTTCCATTAAGTAGCTACAAGCTCAGAGGCTTAAGGAGCAGGAAATTAACATGAACATTAACATGAAGTGCTCAGTGTTATAAAATATAGTAGCAAATGATGGGTGCTATGGCCAATTGGGAGCTCAAGACATTTAAAGTCATTTCCATTCAACTTTGTGACCTAAAAACCTCCCTTTGGCTCATTCAAATGCTGGTGATTTGACCAGCTGACTTTCAGATTTGGGAACTCAGAATGAGACCATTAAATAATCACTTGAGCCAAATTTACCCCCAAATATACTATGTAAGGATGAGAGAGATTTTACTATTCCAAGATTGAAAATATGAAGTAACACCAGAATTTGTGCATAATATTACTAAATAATGCTTCTGAATCACATATATAGAAATATTTTTAGGACTCTGTCCTAAGAAATCTGACTATAATGAGAAAATATCTTTTTGTGATTTGTTTTGAATATCTGTTGAAATTGCTCTGCTAATGAATTTCATTCAATAGACTTAGATCACAGTTTCATGTTTATTGATAGCACTTTGCTTAGTTATTTCGCTGACTTGTGGACCATTTTTACCATTGATCATTAGTATCTATTCTACTTAATTATTATTCTGTTGGTATCTCAGTAATTTCCATTTAATTTGCTTCCATGGAAGTGGTTGGAAACTGAAACCTTTAACCATTTCCATTACTCCAGGATATGTTTCTATCTGGCAGAATTTATGTGTTTTCAAAAAAATATATTGTTAGGGGAAAATAATTAGAAACTTTCTGTTCTACGTAACGGGTTCTTGGAATGTAAAACTTTAGTTGTAAGTGAATTATCAGAATTTCAAATATGTCCATATTAAATATTACGTAAGTGTAAAATACCTTAAGCTGTGTAACTTTTTTTGAAATGAGCCACTTTAGTACCATTGGCCACATTTCTGAAGTATGCCATTATTACTCAAAAACTTTGTAAATAAATGAATGGATGAATACACTATACATACAGCTCTTAATAGAAATTATAAAATATACATTTAGAAAAAATTCTCAATACGTGCTTTATCAGTACTGAAAAAAGGTACTAATTTTTATTTATTCAGAAAGCAAAAGCAGTAGTAAGGAACACTGGTTTTTAAACAGGTTACAAATGAGTTTCTTCTTGCATCAATAATGTCAGAATCACTAATTAAAATAGTGTATATTAAAACTTACAACCCATATTCCTAAGCCGAGAAGTTTAGCTTATACTAAAGAAGAAAACATACCTTTCAACATACCTGTAAAAAGTAGACCTGAACATTTAGGTTAAGATGATCAGAGTAGACTAATCATCATCATTAATCATCCTCATGTTGCTCTGTGGATTCCTCATCTCACAATATCCTAATTTCACAATATTTGTGAGTGCTGGGAGGAATTTTATTTATCTGAGTTGACCATATGTTGATCTTATATATTGAAGCATGATGTCTTATTTATTTAAAACTCAACCTGAAAAACATAAGATATCCTATAAATGTATTTATAAGCTTTTATTGTTTTCTGATGCTTGAAACCCATTGTTTCAATAAAAGATGGATATAACATAATAAAAATCAGGAATGTTCCTCGAAGTCCAGAATCCTTAGTCACTATATTAAATTTTCCCTGGCATTACCATTGGAAGCCTGGGATTTACTATACATATGATGGTGTCAATAAGACACCAAAACCCTGTCTCTAATAAGTTGGTTATGCTGAAATGGTGTTGGTGGTTCTAGATTTAGGGTAAAAGCAAAAAAGAAAGTGAAGGCAAGAAATTGTTAAAACTCTGAATTCAGGTTTGGAAATCAGGTGACTTTTTTTTAGGCCATATGTTGGAGTTTTGTACCAATGCATGTTTCTCTATCTGTATAGGTCATGGATGGTGGCATAAGTTTGTCTGTTCTTCATATATGTTAGTAACAAGACAACATTTTTGGCATTTAGTGGTTGTGTTAAAATTTCATGATTAGATATGTTGTAAATTTTAAAACAGCAATCACATTTTCAGATACTCTGAACCAGATGCTCAGCATTAAAAGTCTTAATTTCCCCATATGCTTCACCTGCAGGCTAACTCAATTGGAAAACATCTGCCCTATTGGTTCTCCAAGACAATGGCATTGTCACTGGTCTAATCATTTCTTGAACTATATTGTTGAATACTCAGAGTGATTTCTCTAGGTAGATGCGATGAAGCAGCAGGAGTAACTCTGGGAAATGCATGTGACAGATGTTTTTAAAATCAAATCCATCAAATATTACTACTTTAAATTCACTCAAAATTGATTAGACCCACTGCTGTGATCTTGCCACATACTGGTTTTGTTTAGTTTAGTTAATGTTGCAATTAATCTCTGCAAAAATTTAATTCATCCCCAAGCTTATTTCATGCCATGATCTGTTTGTGTAAATTTTCTGAAGCAAAATACCCTGTCTAATTTGATCTGTTGTCATGATTGAAAATACTAAGTTGATATTGCTTTGTTTCTACACTGGTATAATTAAGATGCCCATGCTTTTCTAATTAATCTAATCTAAAAATGCTTTGGCTATTAGATATCCTAATAGAATATAATGCATTGTTTTTTTCTTATCTCTGTCATTAGTCAAGATAATTAATTTTGCCAAGTTTGAAACACCCAATATTTATTTGCATATTTAGATTTCAATCTAAGCCAGACTTCTTTGTCAAATATTATCCATTACTGTTACATAGAATTACTCTAAAGAGCCATGTTAACAACGTTCAAAGTAGAATATATAATAAATAATGTGTTATTTGCATATATACTGTTTACATTTAAATATATATGTACATAGGTATACATATTCAAATTAATATAGTTAGTGTTAGGCATAATATAATGAATATAATATATTTAATACAAGATTAAGTAAGACACATTATATGTAATACTATGTTTAGGTATATACATAATATATTTATATACCCAAGTAATTATTTATAATGTTTATGATATATTCTGTTATATTTCAATAAACAAATACTCTTTACATTACACACTGTAAGTAAGAAATATAAAAAAGTAAATAAACACTTAAAAGAGAAGTTCAGTAAATGGCCAGTCCATTTTGGATATATTAATTGTCATTATGGTTCATGTTTAGTTTTTAGAAATAAGAAATGTGAATATTTTATCATAATTATTTTAGGGTATAAGAACATAAAGTGGTGGATACTCTTCCTTTTAATTGCTTATTTTCAAAAATGATATTAAATAGCACTTACATTACAAATGTAAATTTAAATGGCATAATATATTAAATTTATACAAGCTATGAAATATACTGATGAAGCTACTCTTTAAAAACATCCCTAAACTCATTTTACAAATACTCTGACTGAAAGCAAAAACAAGAGTATGTAAATAATAATAAACTTGATAATATCAGTTGGTTGTAAGATATTTTGATAAATTTTTGTGTTTAAGTGTAATTGAAAGCAGCTAATATACTCAAAGATATCTGAATCTCACAAAAATCTTTTAAAAATATTCTATTTGGAAAAATAATTCCATTTTTAATTACTTCATTGAATATTTTATAATGTATTTTATTATTTAAAACATCCTTTTGAAAAATAACCTCCATATTTTTTAGCTTTGACTATATTTTCCTCCTCATATTTAAATTCACTACTTAGTTTTATTTTTCAAAGTGATATTTTTACTGATTTTGCAAAGAGAGTTACAACTTCAGTTCAGAAATATGCCTTCTATAGCTTAAAGACTTAAAAAGTCAATTTATTCCAAAAACCATTTTTAGTGAAATTTTTATTGATAATAAAATAAATGAATGGGAAGACTTACAACATTGAGATAAAATTGCTATGTAAAAGCATTTTAATGGAGAAATTCATTTTGTATTTGCACGTGTTTAGAGAAACATGCAGTTTAATTTGAATTCATAGGGATTCTGCAACTAAACCACACTTAGGTTTCTACTTATTAAGTTCATGGGCCCTACCTCAATTTTTTTTTCTACCAAGGTCTTCCATCTCCTTCCCATATTTTTCATATTAACCTGTATGGCACAGGTTTATCCAGTCCTTCATCCTGTTACATATTCATATTATAATGATTACATAAGCTATAACTTTATAAATACGTTACAAAATGTGGATTGTTTTGATGTAGTGATTAAGAAGATAAAATATATGGAAAACCACTCAGTACCTCTAGGCATCATGGAAATGCAAATTAAACAATGCTGAAATATGCTTAGGCACCCACTAGATTACTTAAACTAAAAACACTAACAATGCAAAATGTTGGCAAGGATATGGAAGAGTTGGTGTACACGTATATTACTGGTGGAATGTAAAGATGAAGTTATCACTTTGGAAAACTATTTGACAATTTCCTATAAATATATGCCTTCCTTATAACCCAGCAATTCTACTTATAGGTATATATCCTAAAGATACAAGTGCATAGGTATATAAAATTGCCAAAAGAAGATATTCATAGGAGCTTTATTCATAGTAGCAAAACACAGGAAACTAACCTAGTATACATCAACAATAAAATAAACAATTTTGATACAGTCAAAAATAGAATACTGAACAGTAATTAATACACAAATTGATGTACACTACAATATGAATAAATCTTAAAAACATTCTGAGGAAACAAAATTAAAATAGTTCCTACTCTAAAAATATATTTAAGTGAAGCTCAAGAAAAGGCAAACCTATCCATTATGATAGAACTCAGAATAGAGGTTACTTCCAGTGGGAAGATTTTAACCATAATAGGGCACAAAAGTTTAGCAGAGATGGAAATGTTTTATCTCTTGATTTTGTTGGTGTAGACATATACACAAATATACACATACATACACATATGAATATTAATCGTGTGATACATTTAAGATTTATAGATTTTGCCAAATGTAAATTATATCAATAAATAAAAGAAATACAGTGAGTTGTTACATTAATTAAAATTAGAGTGTTTTCATCAGCATTGATGAGACTAAAACATAAAATACATAAAGACCTTAAAATTACAGGCAACCTACAGAATGGGAGAAAATTTTTGCAATCTCTCCATCTGACAAAGTTCTTATATCCAGAATCTATAAGAAACTCAAAGAAATTTACATGAGAAAAATGCCCCATCAAAAACTGGGCAAAGGCTATGAACAGACACTTCTCAAAAGAAGACATCTGCAGCCAACAAATATGTGAAAAATAGCTCATCATCACTGGTCATTAGAGAAATGCAAATCAAAACCACAATGAGATACCATTTCATACCCGTTAGAATGGCAATCATTAAAAAGTCTGTAAATAACAGATGCTGGCAAGGACGCAGAGAAACAGGACCACATTTACAGTGTTGGTGGGAATGTAAATTAGTTCAACCATTGTGGAAGACAGTGTAGTGGTTCCTCAAGGATCTAGAACCAGAAATACCATTTGATCCAGCAATCCCCAAAGGATTATAAATAATTCTATAAAGACACATGCACACGTATGTTTATTGCAGCACTATTTACAATAGTAAAGACTTGGAACCAATCCAAATGCCCATAATTGATAGACTAGATAAAGAAAATGTGGCACATATATACCATGGAATACTACACAGCCATAAAAAAAAGAACGAGTTCATGTCCTTTGCAGAGACATGGGTGAAGCTGGAAACCATCATCTTCAGCAAACTAACACAGAAACAGAAAACCAAATGCCACATGTTCTCACTCATAACTAGGAGGTGAACAATGAGAACACATGGACAAAGGGGAACGTCACACACCAGGGCATTATCAGGGGGTAGGGAGCGAGAGGAGCCAGAGCCTGAGGACAAATACCTAATGCATGTGAGGCTTAAATCCTAGATGATGGGTTGATAGCTGCAGCAAACCACCATGACACATGTATACTTGTGTAACAAACTTGCACATTCTGCACATGCATCCCAGAACTTAAAAAAAAAATCTGAGTCCAATTCTTCTTCAGCCTGACTACCCCTACTTTTCTCAAGAAATATGTCATATAGCACACTTCCAATCAACACTCAGAACTCTTACTTCCTTGGGAATAAAGAAGCAGGTTTCAAATTATAAATTATTGTGTCTACTTCTAAAACTGAGTTACTGTATTTGAAGACTGGTGAAAGTTTCAATGAACACAACAATAACCATAGCTAGATACTTTTACAGGGTGAAGACTGTACCATTACATGGATTATTTCACTGTTCCTCATGGCAATATTAATGAAATGGATACTATTTTGTAACCTTAGTGAGCCATGGAGCTGTACCTCAAACCCAGTCACACTGCCTTTAGAAGACCTGTCCTTAATAATATATTATTTTTGTGCTAGATATTCTGATTGTAATGATCATATGACCAAAACAGTTGGCCCGTTTTGAATCGATCTACATTTAGATCATTGTAAGTAATTAGATGAATCACTTGCTTATTGGCAGGTCAGCTATTGTGATTTCTTAAGCATATATTTGAAGTTAAACTGTTCTTTGGAACATATGGATAATTATTACTTTTTTATTATACTTTAAGTTTTAGGGTACGTGTGTATAATGTGCAGGTTTGTTACATATGTATACATGTGCCATGTTGGTGTGCCGCACCCATTAACTCGTCGTTTAACATTAGGTATATCTCCTAATGCTATCCCTCCCTGCTCCCCGCACCCAACAAGCCCCGGTGTGTGATGTTCCCCTTCCTGTGTCCATGTGTTCTCATTGTTCAATTCCCACCTATGAATGAGAACATGCGGTGTTTTTTTGTCCTTGCGATAGTTTGCTGAGAATGATGGGGGATAATTATTTATGTTCTTCTAATGTAGGTACTTAAAGTAGAATGTTTTTCTACTTTAAAATGAAGTGTATTAGCTTTATGAAATTTAAAGAGAAGATGCAGGAAGGCACCTATGAGAAGGCTCACGTATTCAAGTCTGAACAAAAGATCATTGGTTTTAAGTTTGGAATCCCTAAGTTATCTTTAGAGAGAATGGCTGAATTGCTGCAGAAACATCTGAAGCTGGCAAGAGGAAATTTGGAAGACCAAAGTTAGGCCATCCCAGAAACCTACTTCATGATGTGATATCTGTGTGATGGAGTAATGTAGAGGAATTGACATCTCCATTTAATTTAATTCCCAAGGGAGTTCAAGAAACTCCTTTATGTATCTTATTTAATATATGTTCTTCCCCTACACAATTAAAATTAGAATGCAACTAAGACTCTAGTAAGGGAAGGAAAATACAAATGTAAAATGATCATTCTTTCAATTCCCTTAGAGGTTTGATAAGTGAGAGAAGGAATGTCAACAATTACGCTCAGATTCTAGACTATCACTGGATTTTGCCTCTCTAAAATTCTTCTGCTTCCTGGGAAAATAATTGCTAATAAGCCGTTTAACAAAGATAATCCCTATCTGACTTTAATTCATTCAAAAATTATATATAGCAAGTTTAAAATATGAAAAGAACTGAAACCTTTCTGATCTGACCAGCTGGCTAAAATCTTGGAACAGAGAATTTTAGAATGAACATAAGCTTTATGAGTTTAGCTGAATTAAATGTCATTTAATTTGTATGACTCTAATTAATTATAGTCACTCTTAAATACAAATGCAATTTTAGATTTCCTCTAGCTCAAGTTTATTGAATATTTTATTTCTGATGTAGACTAACCTTCAGTTGGTTGTGCTTAGTTGCTAGTGGCTTTAGATGTCCCTTATATGACAGTAATATTTAGAGGGTACATGCATGTGTACCCTCTTGAAATCTTGAAATATTTATATTCTACCATGAGGAAATATCTTTTTTCTACAGCTTAGAAGAGATTATATCCTTATATACAAACATTATGTTTACAATGTTTTTTAAATAAAATGGTGTTTTTTTATTGCAACTGTTCATCTACAATAGAGATCCATAGACTTACTTTACCATATGATGAACAAAACCTAAAAAATATTACTTGTGAACTTATCACAAGTTTAGACAAACAAATGCACTGAACTGAATTTTGTGTAAACTTATGCATAGCCAAGGATTACGAAAATTCCATTACAGTCTATAGATGAAGCTATTACTGCCATTAATATATTTTTCAAAAACTTGTGCATTATGAAGTTCATGTCTCTTTAACCAAAACACATAAAAATATATGGTGAATACTTTGTCAAAACTTGTGGAATTAATTAAGTATAAGAATCCATATAATCAAGTTTACTACTATTTAATTTTAATCCATAGCTGAATAATGAAAGTAAATGAACAGGGCCAAAAACATGTCACTTTTGAGAATACATATGTCCTCCAAATAAACTACATTTATTTGTATTATTGTTTATCTCTCCAGCTTCTCAAGCTCCATTAAAAAAGAGAATATATGGAAGTGGGTGAAAGCTTGAAGACTAAATGTGTAGCTGCAAGTGCATTCTTAATTCAGACCTTAAAAATTTCTAGGTAGTGTTTAAACCTATTCAACTAGAAAGGGAAACATATTTCACTAAAACCATTGATGAAAAATTATACGATGGTTATGTTCAAAGCCATGTCCTATTTTGCTCTCAAACAGGGCAAAATAGCAAACTAGAACATGCCTTTGAACTTAAGCATCATGCATTTAGCTGAAATAAACAATGCATTTGCAAATTTTTGCCTTGGCTTTTGCTATAACTTTAAATGATACATGATCTTGAGAATTATGGTCAAATTTTAAATAAAAATATAAGCTGAAAACTTCTGTTATGTGAGTTTCCATTTCATTTTTCACTAGAAATAATGAAACTAAAATGTTACCTAACATATTTGAAACTCATGACATACCAAATTAAAGCTAAATATATAGTAAAATTTTAATTATTTTGTTTATAATGGAAGTGAGAGTACTTTGTCTTGTGAGACTAGAGAAATATATAAGAGGAAATGCTACAGAATCAAACATTTTTGCATATGTGTCAAGTTATAGAAGAAATTAGCAGAGAATATCTAACTACATTTGTTTTCGAAAGATTTTTTACATCTGCCCTTTAATTTTTAGAGCTTATCAGCAACTAGAAAATTGAGTCAAGTATTTATGGTAAACTGTTTTTACTGAAGTATGTTTGCTGGTTGATAAAGATGTCCTCTGTGAGAAGATAGAAGTAGTAGCTAGTTATCTTCAGCCAGAGGAATATTTTGTATTAACGTGCAGCAGAGTACTTTGAAAAGTGGTTTATTGAAGTTCTTACTCACTGTAGTTTTATAAAAAGCAATGTGACATGAATCATGGTATATTCCTTTCCTTTTTTTTTTTTTTTTTTTTTGAGACGGAGTCTCGCTGTCGCCCAGGCTGGAGTGCAGTGGCGCCATCTCGGCTCACTGCAAGCTCCGCCTCCCGGGTTCACGCCATTCTCCTGCCTCAGCCTCCCGCGTAGCTGGGACTACAGGCGCCCGTCAAAGTTGGGTGAAGGGTTTACAAATGTTAATTTTCTTATGCTTCATAACATGCAAATATAATTTTACTTATATATGATATTTTTGCATAACAACTTCCAGTAAAAATTAAAATTAATATGCCACTAGTAATTCTAAAGGAACATATAATTTAAGCAAGAAATGTCTTTCTTTTCAGTCTTTATTAAAGTGGGTTATTTTTAGTGGTTTCTATCTCTAGGTATCTAATTTTCAGTTTAATTAACGATAGTTTATAAACAGGTATGTCCAGTTTTAGAAGTTTGTTAATTTCTTCAATAACCATACTAAATTCTAAGTCTGTAGTTACTGGGTACAGTATGCAATCTTAAACTGGGATTTATATTCATGATATTCAAGGGTTATTCTTAGGCACAATAGTCCATAAACTTATGGGGAAATGATAAAACTAGGAATTATCACTCCTCCTAGAAAAATGTATACATACTCATAGTTGTAATTTTTAAAAATAAAATCTAATATAATAGTTTCAGATTTCCTAAAATTCATTCATTGCTAGCAGCAGTAACATCATTTACTATGCCAAAAATTTGTAGTATTTTCTTTTTATACATACTACTACAGGTTCCCTAAAGTTGTTTCTAATGTAGATTTCACCTGAGTTTCCCCATGTCAATTTCTGCATGGTGGCAATGTTTCAGTTTTCACTGCCTATTCTTAATTCCTGAGTTTAGAACATTTGGGTTGCAACAGCATTTATCAATGCAGCAACACAATCTGCATTCCACTGACGTACATAATCTTGTCTTGATCTTTGATGTTAAATGTGACTTTTACATGTTAATACAATTGCTTAAGAAATTCCTTGATGGGTGCAGCAAACCACCATGGCACGTGTATACCTATGTAACAAACATGCACGTTCTGCACATGTACCCCATAACTTAAAGTTTAATAATAATAAGAAATTCCAAAAGATTGGAAGCTAGCATCATATTATTTCTACTTAGGCAACATGACACCAACTCTTGTATATAAAACAAATTTGTAGAAATAAATACTGACATTATAGAGTGGTGTATATGCTATAGCATCAGGCTTTCAACTGCATTGGTTTTACCTAAATTCTGAATATAAGAATTTCCCCAGTTGTTCCCAAACTGGCTTTTTTTTTTTTTTTTTTTGAGACGGAGTCTCACTCTGTCGCCCAGGCTGGAGTGCAGTGGCGCGATCTCGGCTCACTGCAAGCTCCGCCTCCCGGGTTCACGCCATTCTCCTGCCTCAACCTCTCTGAGTAGCTGGGACTAACAGGCGCCTGCCACCACGCCCGGGTAATTTTTTTGTATTTTTAGTAGAGACGGGGTTTCACCGTGGTCTCGATCTCCTGACCTCGTGATCCGCCCGCCTCGGCCTCCCAAAGTGCTGGGATTACAAGCGTGAGCCACCGTGCCCGGCCCAAACTGGCTTTAAGGAAGATACATTCTTCACTAACCTCGTTGCCTACGTCTCCTCTTTTTTTGTGCAAAAGTGTTTACATATTCCATTCTCTTTATCAGAAACACTTATGCCCTACTAACTATACTTTTGATTGGATTGCTTCAATTTTTTTTGATACTTCAATTTAAATATCTCTTTCTCAGGAATGCTTTTTCTATACATGTCCTTTCTCTATCAAAGCATGTAATTCATTTTGTTTTCTGAAATTAAAAAGACCAGAGTTTATTATGATACATAGAGTATGGTATGTGCTCAAGGAGCATTTCTTGTTGAAAATTAAATGTACAAATGAATGGATGAAAGAACAAATGAATGCTATAACATAGTGCATACTGAAGATACACCTGTTGGATGAATAAAACATGCTCTTTGCCTTCAGTTTTAGAGATGCTCATGACAAAAACGGAAATAATTGAATTTGGACTTTCCTACATATACTATCTTTATATATAATCTTGTTTGATACCAAAATCATGATTCTCTATTTTTCATACGATGTTTTTTCAATGTCTTTTCTTCATGTAGTCTCCTACATTCCTTAAGAACATTAAAAGACTAGATTTCAGAACCAAGGAGAGTTCCAAGTTGATGTCAACCAACAAAAAACTTGGTGCCTGAATTTTGTAGGAGAAAACTAGTAATGTACTTTAATCAGTGGTTAAAATTGGCCGCTGACTGGGGCCAATGCTGTCTAGCACAATTATTTTAACAATTATCATTTTTACAAACGAGATAGCTGAGAGCTTTCACGTAATTCAATAGCTGACTTTAAAAATTCAGGATCATTTTTCACAACTAAACGTTACTTCAACATCACTTGAACCTATGGCTCTGATAATTGATATCAAAGCTAAATTTTTCTTTGTTTGCCTATATGGTTCATAGACATTTAAAAAGTCAACACCTTTATTTTTACAGAAGACATTGGAACTACCCCTGTTACTTGTGAAAAGTTTTGAGATAGGAAATGACACTTTAAAATGAAGAACAGCTTAAGCCTCTGTCATGAGCTATTTTTCCTTGGGTTGGTACCTTAAGAAAACTCGCTGGTACTCATATCCCTAATCCAGGCAAACTTTTTATTCCCAGGATTTACATACTCTTAATAGTTCATCCGACCAGCCTCATCCTGGATTCTGCCACCTCACTTATCCTTAAGCCTTCCCACTTCCTTTTCATAAAATGTTAAATCTATAAATGAAAATTCCAAGATATGTATCACATTATCTTTTGCTGTGATATATTCCAGTTTATCTGATTTTTTAGACTGGGAATTGGCAAATTAAGGACCATGGATCAAATTCGGCTGACCACTCATCATTTTTTTTTAAATAAAGTTTTATCGAATAACAGCTAGGGCCGTTTGTTTACTTATTATGTATGGTTGCTTTTGTGCTGCAATACCAAAGCAGACAGCATGTAACCTACAAAGCATAACATATTTATTATCTGGCCCTTTACAAAAAGGACCTTCCTTGACTCCTGGATGTAGATGTTAGGAATTATAAATGTGGTTGTAAGTAACATATTAGAGAAAATGACATTTCCTGGAGTCACAAACCAAAGTGATTGTAGCCACATGCAGATAAACTAAAAGTGATCAGACTTGGTATAAGAAATGGGAAATGATGGAGACTGTGGGAACTTCGAAGGAGCATGCTTAGTTTCAAAACTACATCTACGACTCAGCCCCAGGTCAATTTCCCTTACTAGATTGTAGACCATGTGTTGCTAACCCTTCCACCTTTTAAAGAAACGGCGGATATTTATATTCTAATGTGAAACTTTCAAATAAAGAAAAGGCCCAAATGTTTTAGGGCAATTTATGTCCAAAACATACTTTTGGCTTGATTTGGCCATAGATCATCTTGTTATAATCCCAGCTTTTATTAAAAATAGTTCTTTTCATGAGAATTTAAAATTGCAACATATAGCAGAGCCAAGGAGAGATCAACAAATTATACTTTCTTAGATTTCTCTGAAAATATTTATAATAGAATTCCTAACCCCTATATTAACATGTTCATAAAAATGTCACTGTTCAAGTCTCTGAGAGTTTTGCTCAAAATTGAACCTGCACCAAAAGTTATTTGGAATAAGCAATAATCAAAAAAAGGTCTCATACTGTATTTCCTAACAATGTGGCATGTTTCACACTCATTAGTTCCTAGCCCTAGTGTACATGTTAAAGTCATCTAATTAGCCTTGGATGAACAATATCTGTTGAGACAAAGAGTAAACTGTAACTAATACTATAATTGCATCTTCTCATATATTTGTTTTAAAATACCTGTCAGGTCAACATATTACCCATTTAGAAGGGTGTGAGATCTGTAGGGTATGGTGGATAAATCAGAGTCCCCGCCCCCCTTAGCTAGGGAATTGGATAGAATTTAATAAAGCGGCTTGTTTTTAAAGGAGGGGGGAAATTTAGGGAACAAGAGAGTGCAGAGCCCGTGGATTGATGATAGTTCCAATAGCTCATTACTACCTCTAGACCCATAGAAGAAAAGCAGTTTCCAGGTTATGAAACCTGGAGTGAGAAGCTAATGGCTACCTGACAAGACCCTTTACTAGACTGATGCAACCAACCAGCTGTGGCTTAGAAGCCAGGGAGCAGAGAGGAAAATATCCTGACCATCCTCTCACCTTCTACTGGTTTCTCCCAGGGTTGAACCCACTGACAGCCTGAGGGAAAGGGCACTTCCTGAGACAGTCCACAAAGGTTGGCTTCCTCACACACACAGCAGGGTACGGCAAAGACAGAGGTTGGCTCTGAAGGGGCAAAGAGAGAATACCTGGCCCCATGTTCATTCTTTCTTGTGGCTTGAAGTATTCTAACCTCTGAAATCTGTATGGTTTTCTGAAGCTGAAAACATGGTAATGGAGAGCATGAATTGGAAGATTTTTCTATAAAGCAATTGAAGTGAATGAGCTGTGAGTGAATACTTGAGCAGTGAGTATCAGATGTGTCTGTTAATGACTATTATTATATCATGTTCTATTATGTGTCTGGCAGGCTGAGAAGTCAAGTGAGGGTGACAGGCACAGTGGAAACTGTGAAATACCATACCTCTTCTAGCATCCTCTGAGAGGAAGTATTGAACAGAGAATTGCTATTCTATATAAACTTACGTGTGTGTGTGTGCCTAGAAGGAAGAATTCTCATAAAAGGATAAATTGTACAATTATATATTGGAGTATTCCCCAGCACTGAACTCAACTACTTAATTTTGAAGTTCAATTGATTGCTTTAATCAGACCATGCTCTTGCAAATGTGCTGTAACAGAGAGAAAGAAAGCACGTCACTGTTAATTCCAGCTGTAGGCTGGCCTGATAAGAAAAATAACTTGGATGACTTGATGGATGTTGCACAGTTCTGGAAAACCTTAATTAGTGTTTTGGGAAAACCGAGCAGTTGGATAATGGCTGCATTTGGTTTTATCTGGACTTTATTCAAAAGTTCTGGTTTCACCTACAAATAACTACATCAAATGTTGCTTTTTGGGTTAAAATTTGCAAAATTGAGCTTGATAATTTAGTTGCAATTAAATTATTGGGAAAGCTATATTTTGCCAGCTGTTTCCAGGTTATATTAATATTCTGTTTCTTCATGTTTACATAATTTATGTCAGCATATTAATTGATCTAAATGCTTTTTACTGCAAAATATTATGTGTATGTTTGAAAATATCTTTTCAGGAAAATAAATGCAATTAAATATTCAGGATTTAGCATAAATATAAATTTGTAATAACCTATTTTAAAAAGGATTAACCTCAAATTAGATATTCTTATTGTAAGATGGGTTGAGAACATATGCTTTAGGGTCATAATATCTGGGCTTGATCCCATATCTGCCATGTATTGTCTCTGTGGATTTGGGCCTGTTGTGTTAGCTTTCTGTGTGACTTTTCATACCAGTAAAATGAGGATAATAATACTATCTTATGAGATAGTTGGAAGCACTAAGGGTTAATTGCAAAGTAGTTAAAACAATGGCAGGAACATAGCACTTAATAAATCTTAATTATTATGCTTTCACTAAAAAAGATATATACATATATATATAGTTCAGTGTTTTATATGTGTATGTGTGTGTGTATATATATATATGTGATATATATATATACATATATATGTGATATATATATATACATATATATCACAGAACACCATGAGAAAACTAGGAACTCTAAATTTATTTAAAAATTATTACCATATTGAGGTGGGTGAAAAGATCATAATGTGTCACTAGTATGCAGATTATTTTTCTCCTTTTGCCCTGTTGGTAGAACTACTAACCCTATGATGCAGAGAATTGTCAAAAGCATCAATACACTGGATACTTCTTGATAAGCCTTTCTTTTCTGGATGACTTAGTTTCTGAAATGTAAATGTGATGACTGTGAAAAATCCTGAAAATGAAAAAAAACAAACAATAATAAGTTTTATATTATTGGATTTTTCCAGTTCATGAGAACTCATCGTTCAGGTCTCTTCCTAAGTCTGTGTCAATGATATACCCTTGAAAGTTTGAAGTAGGCAACGAAGGGAGTATTAATACCACACAAATATGTTAACACTATAAATCTCGACTTCTTGGAAAGCTGGTTGCTAAAAACTTATCAACATGCTGCTATGTAATCCCTACATTTGAAGAGTCCCATTGAATTCTTCTGTGCTTTGATGCACTTTTTCTAGTTTTGTAGTAATAAATGTACCATATTAATTAGTACTGCTTAACAGTATACAAGTATTTACTAGTCTATAATAAAACTGTTTATATAACCACAAAAATTATTTAAGAAATAATCTCAAGATTCTTCTAAGAATATACAGTTTTGTGACAAGGTTGACCTTTAGTAGTAGATTGTTTCTAAAGAAATGTTTTCTTATAAGATTCTGCTTATGCAGCCCAGATTTTGGTAGTATGTCTTCAATGTTAAAAATCTGGACCCTGTGATGAAATAATTTGTGTACCAAACCCCAGCACCACACAATTTATCCATTTCACAAACCTGCACATGGACTCCCTGAACCTAAAATAAAAACTGGAGGAAAAAAAAAAATCTGCACCCCGTCGCCAGGCAAAACTATACTTGAGAGATGCTTTGTCATTTACTAGCTAAGTGATTTTCAGCAACTTGTTTGTCCTTTATGATACTGTGATCTTTAAAATGGTTGTTTATAATAGTAATATAGAGTTTTTAGAGGCTGTAAAGCAATGTCTGTGAAATTGAACACAGTGCCTCACTTCAAAAGCCTCACTTATGTGTGGATTGATTTGACAGCTGCTGTATGATATGCTTTCCAGGATTGTACATAGAAAGCTTGCTATCCTGCCTGCAGATGCCCCAAATTCCACTTGATCGTCTAGTTAGTGGAATTATTTTATTTCTATTATCTGGAAAATTTAGTCTAAAATGTGTATCTATATGTTATGGTTCACTTATGGTTCAGATGAATAAATTTCAAGGGATGTTTTGCCTATTAGGTGGGTAGAATCAACAACTCTATAACTTGAGTGTGGAGAAGATAGACAATGGGTAGAAACGTGTTTAGAATGGAGAAAATTGACTTGAAGAAAATATACTCAGAGCAAAATGTATCCTATTTGCCTTTAGCTCAGGATGTTTAACTTTTAACAAGAAACAGGCTAAATTTTCTCTTGAAATAGTTTATTTTGAAGTGTTTGATAAAAGATATGATATAAAACACATATAAAAGACAAGAACCAACATAGGGACAAAACTTTTGGGAATAGGGGCAAATGGACTTGATGTTCTTTTGAGTATAATCCTAGGCAGGCCAATTCTCCACTCAGGACTTTTGTTTGTCTCCCTTGCAATCTCTAAAATTTTGCAGGATCCTCCTCTGAGCTTAATTTGTGAGGTTACTGTAAATACGTTACATTTTCATAGCTCTGAACAGTATTCAAATGCTTTTTACACTCATTAGCTGAGGGAAACTTCCCATGAGCCAAAGAGCCCATCAAAGTAATGAGGGAAGAACAGAGGTTTCATCCACTGAATCACAGCGAATGGGAAACAGAAATGTAACTCCACAAAGGAGACCCAATAGTTCCTAGCAAGGAAGCCAAGGATTATTCTCTGATGACTGCTTTCTTGTGGGGTTCTAGTCCTTTGATCTACTTTTAAGTAATAGCAACATTCTAATTACCAATTCAATTTAAAATTCCTAAGCCTTGCAAAATAGGTAAGCATTAGCAAATGTTAAATTTTTATGAGCAATGGGCAAAGGGATTGTAGTTGTTTTTTCTTAATAGATATAAATTATGTCTTTTATAGTTAATAACACTAACAATTTGCTGTAGCTTAGCATGTTAAAAATAAAACACTCTGCCTGTGTATATCTCTTTGACCTACCATCTTCATAGAAACAAGAGAAAAATTATCATTGCAAATTTTCCCCATCAAAATGCATTTTTATTTACATAAGTAATATAGGAACACATGTAACTTGTATTGAAAATTAAAATATAATGGAGAAGGCTGATTCTTGAAAATGCTTGAATTTCACAAAAAGATGAAAAGCTTTAATCTATGACCCATGAGCTTGCCCTTAAATCTGGTTAAAAATTTTGGAAAGTTAAAAGAAATCAAATGATGTATGAGGATTTACTGACAAGTCACTGGAAGCAGATGAGAATTCGTGAAAAATAACTATTTAAAACCAGTATCCCGCTATTTTTTAAATGATATCACTAAGCTGGAAGATCGAAGAGATTCGATAGGAATAAAAAAATAAATTTGTGCTATCCTTAAGGAAAATATTAGGGACTGTAGGTTAACGGGGTAGATTTCTAGTGATGCAGGAGTATACCTAAAATGGAAAAGAGATGAATGGGTATCAGTTAACAGGATTGTTTGCCTTAGGGTTTGTACCTTGGCCCTTCCCTGTTCGACATATTTGTTAAAGGCTGATGTAATGTGACTTGAGGCGCAGCCCACTAGTAAACATAAGATTCAACTGTGATATGGAAGTCTAGCTCCCAACAGTAGTTTAATGCCAATTCTCATTATAGCATGACTATTCCAGAATAAGACTCTAATATCTGACTCTGATGCCTAATTTTATGATGTTTTACCCAAAACTTATATTTATCATGCTTTGCCTAGCATGTTGGATGGAAATGAAAATCGTACTACTTGAGGGACATTTAAAGTAACTGAAGATGTTTAGACTAGAGAATATAAGATTAAATGGGCAGAGAATGGCAGATTTAATGGGCAAAAACTATGATACACACACACACACACACACACACACACACACACACACACACACATAAAACTTCCATATCTGAGGGTATTAAACTATAAAATATGTCTTGGTGGAATAAATTAACATGTGGTGTAAAGTAAATATAATTTATTTTTTATTTAATCTAAGAAAAAATCTTTATACTGTTTATAGATTTTCATAATTAGAATAATTCCCTGTGAAGGAATAGCTTTCTCAACACAGAAAATGTTCCAATTCAGCTTGGAGGATGACTTTTCAGGGTGATTGGTCATGGGACTCATGTGAGTTAATAAAATAATATCCAAGAACATTTAAAAACTGAAGTCCTCCCCTACTCCATAAGTCTATGGAGAATTTTTATTAGTATAATTTTTGGGAAGATATTGATATTTAATTATCTTTATTTTAATGTGTACTTATTAAATTTAATTTAGAAAATTGGGTGAAAAAAGAAAATTAAAAAATGCTCTATCACATCAGTACAGTGTTGTTTCTTTCTTTTGTAATATGTAATGACTTCTCTTTATTTGTCTTTTATGTCTTATCTATGTTTCCTCCAAGTCTTTTTAGCCATCACTTAAAAGTTATGGAGCATTATCAACTTTTCAACTTTTTACTAGGAAGCAATGATTTTTTGATTCAACATTCTAATCGCTGGCTTTCCTTCATTGAATTTTCTGCTTTCACTTTAGAAAATGTAGTCTGAATTAGTAACTCACACCTAGGAAATCCTCATTACTTGCTACCACAACCTGTCTTTAAATTTTATTATTTTATAGACAGGGTATCTCTCTGTCACCTGAGTTGAAGTACAGTGGTGCAATCATAGCTCACTGCATCCTTGAACTTCTGGGCTCAAGCGAGCCTCGTTCCTTTGCCTCCCAAGTAGCTGGAACTACAGGTGCATGCCACCATACTTGACTAAAATTTTTACTTTTATTTTTATTTTATAGAAACAGTCTTACTATGTTGTCCAGGCTGGTCTTGAACTCCTGGCCTCAAGAGATCCTCCTACCTTGACCTCTCAAAATGCTGGGATTACAAGCATAGCCACTATGCCTGGTCCGACCCCCTCTTTCTTTAAAAACAAAATTTGAAGAAGTCTATGAAGATCTAAAAGGGTATTTCCAATTTCTGTCTAAGGACATCCCATCTTTGAAAGAATTTGTCTCGTCTTTCTCAGTCATCACAGATCATCCAAAAAATTGTTTGTAATTATTGAATCCCTTTTATTACTCACTTAAAAAATACAACATAAATGCTAATGTCCTGGGCATTCTTAAGGTGACAGAGTGCTGTGTTTCTTTCTCACGTCTCTTATTCCTCACCGTAACAGCCTGGAAAAACATACCCTCTTTAGGACAATTGGGTTCTCAACTTCTACTACACTGTAGTAGAATAGCAATGCTGCTACTTTCCTTGGAGGAGTAGAGATATCTGGTTCCTGTTTTATAGGGACACTGGGGTAAAATCCACTGTTTATGATGAATGTGGAAAGGGTAGATACAGGTCAGCAATGAATAGGCCTCAGAGAATCCATCCTTATGAGAAATATTGTAGAGGCAAATCTAGTCAAATAACATTAATATTAGCATCAACAAACATTAATATAGTTCATCACAGTTTATAAAGAGCTCTAAATGCATTGAGTAATGTCATTCTGCGAACCAGTTTGAAATTGTGTATAACTATGAATAATTTTCAGGCAGGGAAGCGGATGTTCAGGAAATGTGAGCGCCCTAAC
Source organism: Hylobates moloch (assembly GCF_009828535.3). Classification (NCBI taxonomy): domain Eukaryota; kingdom Metazoa; phylum Chordata; class Mammalia; order Primates; family Hylobatidae; genus Hylobates; species Hylobates moloch. The sequence goes on along the minus strand of NW_026652280.1, from coordinate 26,573,445 downwards.
AAAAGCAGAGCTTCAGATCCTCTGTAGGAGAAAACCCAGGTAAATCAATGCTTTGTAAAACATTTGGGTGCGTCTATACTTGGACACATCTGAGATGTCACTCATAGCAGCAGTCATTTTCATTTTCTTTTTTTCTCTCTTCTCTGTCAACTTTTCTCCTCTCTCCTCCTTTCCTTTCTTTTACTTTCCCTCACTTCCAGCCTCCAACTTCTTTTACAGCTTTACCCTCCTACTGATGTTAGCAATAACTTGCGTATAGTTTTGACACACGTCAGGAGCAGTTATTTTTTTTTTCTGTTCTAATCTCCTCTGAGAATCTGGCCAAGGGGAGACAGTGGCATTATAAAGGGAGGAAGTACTGGATTCATATGAGCAAGTAAGGTGGTCTTAGAGCAAAGAAGTGAAGGCAGGTTAGCATGAATAAAGATAACCATGGAGACCTGAACAGTGATATATTCAAGAATACTGACAAATATTAAGGAACATTTAGCAGTAATCGCATAATGACAGGCATATGGACATTTTTATTAAAGCCCAGGTAGCCAGTCTAAAATACACTATGTCCAAGTTAATAGCGTTGCAGAAAACACACTGCTCATGTTGCCTGCATGGGCACGTTCAACTCAGACAAATAATGCTATCAATGGTAATTGGAAGTGCTATTATCCATATCTGAATGTGCCTCAGGTACCATTAACAGCAGCATTCTTTTTGTTTTGTTTTGATTTTGCTTTCTCAACTGTAGATTCACATTATTTTTATTAAATTAGTCTTGCATTAAAAATCGTATTTAGTAATCACATCTTTCTCTCAGTCAATTAATGAAGCCCCTGTCCCCCCAGCTAAACAGACTTGCCTCTTTTCACCACTTGATTTCTAAAAGTGAAGAAAAATTATATAAATAGCTTTCTAACTGCACAAAATTAGGTATGCATAATATTCACAGTATTTTACCAGAAATTATATGGTTATACCATTATCAGTCATATTAGGTAGTTGTTAAAATCCTTAAATTATTATTCTAATTCAGGCTAGTTAAAATCCTTTATAATTTCTTAACCTAATAGTTCTTTTATTAATAATTTGCAAAATTGACATTTTAACCATTTCTCATTGCACTTTAATATGAAACCTCCGAACAAGGACAATAGTCCCAATGTTAAACAATAGCCTCTACAATAATTCCACTGGACTTTTTATGACATGCAAATATGCCAAATGTCCCACCCAACCAGTGTTACTACAGCTATGATTGCAATGTATGACCGTGAAGGAAACAATTAGTATACCACAAATAAATTCAAAAATGACTTTCATTATATTCAGCTATGTGGCTGAGAATTCTTGGAATGAAGAAAATTACCTTCTTAGAAAGTTTCCCAGTTTTTTCTTTTTCCATTTGAGCTATAGTTTTAAGAGGGAGAAATGCATATGAGCCATATTTTGTCTTTACAACTAATTCACAAGGAAGTGAACTAAAAATTACTGAAATGTGGATTCATATGAGCCATATTTTGTCTTTACAATTAACTCACAAAGAAGTGAGCTAAAAATTACCCAAATGCGGATTTTTAGCCAGTTATAACTCATTAGAAAATATTAGTAGTTGGTTGAACAAGGAAACACAGATATATGGGGGGGATTAATACTTTTGCTATGTGGGTTAAGAATAGCCTAAAATAAACTTCCATTGTTGCTTTATTAGAACAGAGTCACCTATTCATGAGATCCTGAAATGTGCCTGAATGTAATGCAATGGCATACAATAAATGTTTATTATTTGCCTATCATAAGTAAGTTATCCTGCTGGGAGTCTTCCAAGGTACATTTAGGGTAGAAATAATCACTGGGCGGAGTCAATTATACCTTCTCCATGATCCCACAGCAAACTGGAAATGCCTGGTTTGTAGCCTTTACCATACTTCATGGAAATTATCTACTTCTATATTAATTGCTGTCACTAGGTTTTGAATAACTTGAAGGCAGATTCTATGTGTCTTTTTTTTTTATCTTTGTATAGCTACACAAACTCAGAGGTGCATCATATATCGTATTGTTTTATTTGTTTTTTAGATTGAAGTAACCACAAAACCCTGTCCTATCATTTTGAGGGGCTGTTCAGCCTATGCCCCTCCTCCACTTACTCAACAGTCCCATGTGGCTTGGGAAGGCTGAGTGTGTGGAGAGAGCCTATTTGTCTTAGATCATTCCTCATCATCATTGGTCATCATCTAAGCTTGCCTGGTCTCTTAAAGATAGTTGACTCGACTGTTTTTGTGCTGAGTTTGAGTACTGGGGTATTTGTTGAAGTTGGGAGCCCTGCGCTCTAGAATCTAGCCTACCTAGATATTTTATGCAGCCATTCACTTCTCAGATTCTACCATCTTCTCAGAGCAGAAGACGGACTCTTTCTGGTATAGATAAATGTTAAGTCCTTCCCCTAGTTTAACCTTTTAAGAACCTCCTTTTCTTCCTCAACCCTCCTGGAATGTCTAGGACAACGCACTTTGTTTCAGGTTATAAAACAAAATACAAGAATGGAGATGGTCTCCAGGAAACTCAGGCTTTCAGCCAATTATTATACCCCCATTCCACCCCAGTAAAGTAGGACCACTAACTTCTGGCTACCTTGCTAGAATAAGAGAGATAAAAATACAGGAGGTATATGCACACATTGACATCTCAGTACATTTTCTACCCATATTTATATATCTAGTGCAGGGAAGATATGCCACATAATAAATACTCAATAAAGTGTGTGGAATGACTGAATAAATGAATGGGACTCTTCAACATAATAGGGTCTATTCTGTTTTCATTTCTATTTTAGTATTCTATCTAGTATTCGGGATTAGCATTATACATGACAGGAAGCACTCTTCTTTAAGCTGGAAATATGTTCCCTACTAATTTATGAAAACTTAGCTGTTCTTGGACCTACTGCTATAGGTCTCTGTGCTATCTTGAGTAATAACCAGAGGCTATGCTGTAACAAGTGCCCCCAAATTAGTACGTGCCTTTGCTTTCTAGATGAGGATTAGTGGATACCACCTTCTAACTCAAAGGAAAGAGGTTTCTGATTGAAATTTGGGGCATCATCCTGGTGGGAGAAATATTTTAGAATGGAGCACAGTGTTAGTTGCATTCCCTCACTTCACTGGGGCCTAGGCCTACTAACAGTAACTCTGTTGAAATGCATTCTTAGGAGAAGCAGTGAAATGAAATACATATACCTGCACACTAGGAGGCAGGTGACCTGGAATTTTATCTATCACCTTCTTAAGCAGTGATGTCCACATCCACAAATGGGGCCACATTATCTATATATTAGACTATGAATCTCTCTTGAAATATTTTTCTGGCTAGGTGGGGTGGCTCATGCCTATAATCCCAGCACTTTGAGAGGCCGAGGCAGGTGGATCACGTGAGGTCAAGAGTTCAAGACCAGCCTGGCTAACACGGTGAAACCCCATCTCTACTAAAAATACAAAAATTAGCCAGGTTTTGTGGTGGGCATCTGTAATCCCAGCTACTTGGGAGGCTGAGGCAGGAGAATCGCATGAACCTGGTAGGCAGAGGTTGCAGTGAGCTGAGATTGTGCCACTGCACTCCAGCCTAGGAAAAAGAGCAAAACTCTCTCTCAATAAAATAACATAAAATATTATTTTCTGTCTTGTGATCACTTAGAATCTTGATAAAATTATTTCGAAGACTAGATATATTGCAGTCTTGTTGCATTGTAAATTAGAGTTCCTCATCTTTTCTGATTAAAATCAACTTTTTTTCACTCTAAAATATTATGTGGGCAGTTGGAAGTTGCTAAAAGTACGGATCTTTAGAGTACTGGAGATGAGGGTCCAATTCTTTTCTGTTGTAAGAGTGATAACTGATTTGGATCAGAAAGGACTTTGCTGTATATCTGCAGGACTTAATTACTTGGCTTATTCAAATTTTGAATACAAAATAAAATTTGAGTGGAAACAAAGGAAAGGAAGATTAACAGAATTAAAAAAAGATTTTCAAGGAAACATAAGACAAAAATAAATATAATATTAGGGTTCATCAAAATTATATACACTGGACATCAATCTAAAATTATGTTTAAATAATTTCTTCAGTTGGCTGAAGTATTTCGATGATACTTTCTTGGGAAGGACTCCTAAGATTTTGTAACATACTCTTTGTAGCATATGTTTTTATTTATATTGAAAATTAAAAATCATTTTATAGATGTGGGAGTGTGTACGTGTGTGTGTGTGCATTGTATGTATGCAAGTTTAACTAATTTTAATTTTCTGTTAATGCATTTTTCAAAAAGGGGCATTTTGATGTTCTTGGTTGAACTGGTCCAGCAATATAAGAATGTGATATTTTAGCAAATATGCAAGCTGACTAGCAGATGGTGTGATTTTGTGAAATACGTATATTGTACTCAGGAGGTCAGCCACAGATTTTCCTGTTGTTTGGGTACAGAAGACAATGTCATCACCTAGAAATAATACAAAACACACTTTCATCTTTTTGAATCAATTTATGTTTTCCTGCCATGAAGATTTAGAATCTCCCCAAGTCAAAAAATGCGAAGCTTGTCTAGTAGGACATGAGAAAGAGAGAGAATTGATTCTAATTTTCTCTATATAAATTCTTATTTGGGAGGAAAAAGAAGAAAATGTATTAAAAGCCCTTTTACCCGAAAGAAAGATAATTTTCTGGAAAATAGGTAGACCAAGTATATATATTTCTCATTTGATTTCTTTGTTGTCAGCTCTTTGCATGGAATACAGAAGCTTATTGAGTTAACCTTTTTCTTGTGATATATGAGGTTGCTTGTGTTTTGACAAACATATTTTGCATGCATAGCATGAATTTTGAATAAAAGTCTAATTTTAGGTGCATTGTCTTTCATGTAGAAATTCTTTTAAGAGTTAGGAATCTTTGGTCCTATGCATTGTATCTGTGGATTCACTACCTATTGTCATAGTTCCTGAAATAAGAAAATCTCAAGTTTCTACACTTAATAATTTTGCATTTATATGGAAAAAATGAAGAAGAAAAATGTACATGTGGTAAGCCATTGTAGATGAAGAGCTAGTGTACTATGAGCTACTGTGAGAGCTTTAGGGTACAGAGTGCATAAGCACATAGGGATTCTTTTTTGAGCAGAGTTTGGAGCCCTGTAGCTGACTGCTGGGGAAATTAGTTTCTAATAAAAAGAAAAGCCTGCAGTTCAAGTCAGACTAGCACTTGAAGTGGAAATGGTGACTCTCCCAGAAAACTCCCTTTGGCTCTAAGTCTGAGTTTTCTCAGGAAACCACATAAAATCTTTAAAAGTGTAATGACATACCTAGTTGTTCACATAAAGACTCTTAATGAGTTGAGAATTCTCTGCTTTAGTATGCTTTACGTTCAGGTTAAATAGAGTTAGAGTCTCCATGAAAGTTAGCACTGGTTCTGTGACAAGTAACTGAAGACTCCTAAAGAGGCTAAGGTCGAAAGGGAATACAATGACTTATAGAAATAAGAATGTTGTGGGTGAGGCAGACTTCAGTTGGAGTGTAATAAAGGAACTCAACTGGCAAAACCCCAACCATGCCATGGTTAGCTCTTATTTTTACTCAGTCTGTACCTAGACTCCTGAAGCCAAACATGCGTGGAAGACAACCCAAGACCTTGCTGGCTGGTCTCTCTAAATTATGTTGATTCCCAGCTTCAAGTGAGACTTAATGGTGTCTGGTGATCTAACACCACTTGATTTCCCAAGCACTGTGAGATGGGTGACTCTTTCGCAATGTTTCCTTTCTCCTCATTCCTTCACTGCGTCTTGCATACGTTGCTCTCAATTGATGATTTTGCTTTCCATTTCCCTGAGAAAATAGAAGTCATCAGAAGAGAATGTCCATGTATTCTAAATATATCCAATCAGTGTTTGTGTCCTGCATGTGTCTCGGCCTCTCCATCAATGCACTGCTTCCCATTCCTCCTTGAGAAGCCAACAGCATTGTTGCAGCATCTGTCTTCTGTCTCTCCTCCACCATCTATTTTTCCCTCTGTGCTAGATCATTCTCAACCACATACAAATATGCCATAATACTCTCCTATCTTAAAAGAATGCACTTTTTGAACCCCCTTTCCCTTTAGATATCACCTTATTCTTTTAATTGCTTTTACTACAAAACTTCTCTATAATGTAGTCTTATACAATCTGTCTTCACTTTCTTTTCTAACAATCCAACAAAACTTTGCTTATTAAGGTCTCCAATGACCTGTATGGTTATTTCTCAGGCCCTAACTTACTTAACTTACTAGTGACATTTGGCATAGTTGTCATACCCTCCTTCGTGAAACCCAATCTTCATTTTTCTTTTGGGACACCTCACTGGCCACTCCTTTCAGTCTCATTTGCTAGATTCGTCTCATCCTCCTGATGCCAAATGTTGGATTTTTCCTACCTCTTAGTTCTCACTTCTTTTCTCTCTTTTTGAGAGAGAAGATGATATCCTTCAGTGTCTTAGCTTTAAATACTGTCTCTGTGTTGATAGCTTTCAAATTGTTTATTTATATCCCAAAATTCTACCCCGAGCTTTAGCGTCATATACACTCTCTTTAGATATCTAATAGATATCTTATGTATAACATGATATCTATTCATACATTCATGTATGTTCCATACACATTTGCCTAGTTGTTTCCAAATTTCTCATTTCACAGCCTCCTTATGTCATCATACCTCTCCAAAAACCTTTCCCATCTTAGTATTACATCAAATGTATTATTTCTTTGTTCAGGCCCAAACAAAAGAATACAAAGTCACTCTCAACATCTTTCTTTCTCCTCCCTCACAATTTACCTCTAGTCCTTCTACAAATCCCATTGACTCTTATTTCAAAATATAGTCAAAATACAGAACCTTCACTACTACCATGCCATGCTGGCTGAAACTACCATTATGTCTCCCCTAGTCTGTGGCAGTAGCCTCTCAGCTGATCTCATTTTTATCCCTGTTCTTCTACATTCTGTCCTAGACACAAGCAACCAGAGTGATCCTGGTCAGTCTGTCATATTAAGTCACTTATCTGCTCCAACTTTTTTTATGGTTTTCTCTATCAGAATAGAGGCCAGAACTCTGGAAATAGTCCATAAGGCCTGAAAGATTTGGCATTGGTGTGCTCATCTGCTCTTCTCCCTCTTGCTCTTGCTCCACCAGCCATGCTGGCCAACTTTTCTGTTGCTTGGACATTTCAAACACATTCCTGACTTGAGATTTGCTGTTCTCCCTGCCTCAGATGTTCTTACTCTAAATAGCCCATTCACACTACCCTAGCTAGTCCTTCCCACTTTCTTACACAATTCTTCACATCCTCTCTTCTCCTTTATGTACTTTTCTGCATCACTTATTATCACTTACTGTTTTAAAAATTTATTGATATATAATAGTTGTACATATTTTGAGGATACATGTGATATTTTGATACATGCATGTAATCTGTAATGATCAAGTCAGGGTAATTGGGATATCCATCACCTCAGACATTTATCTGTCTGTGTGTGTGTGTGTGTGTGTGTGTGTGTGTGTGTGTGTGTGTGTGTGTGTGTGTGTGTGTGTGTGTGTGTGTGTGTGTGTGTGTGTGTGTGTGAATTTTGGGAACATTACAGATCTTCTGTTTAAGATACTTTGAAATATACAATAAATTAGCCTATGGCCGTACCAACCTAAATGCACATGATCTCGTCTTACTATTTTCTATCTCACTAAAATATAATATGTGCTCCCTGAGAATGGGAATTTCTTTTATTTTCTGTTGAATCCTCAGTGCCTAGAACAGTGCTGAAAGCAAAGTTTTAAGATCAACATTTTAGATATGGTCTAAAGATTCTGGATTTCACTATCTGCAGTATTACCTGGTCAAACTGATATAATTAGACTTTCCAGTGCTATGTGGAAAATGAAATAAAGTGTATTTCATAAAATTTCAATATAATTGTTATTTGAGAAGAATATAAAAGTTAATGGGAAAAGTTAATAATATTTGTCTCTCAAATATTATGAGCATATTGCTCAAAGCCTCTTGCTTAAAGAGGAACATTATAGCAGCGTAGGGAAAACTTGGAAGCAGCCTAAATGAACGCAGCAGGGGCTGGCTCCATTCTTTGGTATGATCGTGTAATGGGGTAGTTGGCAGCCTTTATAGACTGCACTATCATTTTTATTGGCTTCATATTAATCTATAATTAGTTTAAATAAACCAGTCATTGTAGTGTATACTTGGTCCAGTTTTTCTCCTTTAGAAACAGTAATGGGCATCCTTATACACACTTCCATACATATTTGCATACTTGTTGCCATATTATTCTTAGAGCATTTAGTATTTCACTCTTACAAATAATACTTCAGTGAATATCCATGTTCATTAGTCATTGTCACCAACTCTACTTATTTTTATAGACTGTATTCCTAGATATTGGACACTTGGTAAAAGGGAATACACATTTCGAGGGCTCTTTATACATCTTACAGAATTGCTTTAGAGAGTATCAGTTGATCTTTCTTTCAGATTTATATTATAGTGCCTGATTCATTTCAAGCTTAAAAACATTTGGTATTAGGTTTACAAAATTTTAAGAAGATATTAAAGATTCTAAAAATCTTTTCCCAAGTAGATTAGGATGTGTACCTACACAATTTATAGTATAGTCAGTTCTACTATAATGCTTGTTTTGAAAACTTGGACTTGTTCCAAGATTGATCTATTAGGGCACAATTTGAGTATCGTGCAAAATTTGCATTTTCTTATATGTGATTTTATCTGCAAGCAACACTAGGTGAATAGAGAAAACTGCACCCAGCTGAAACGACAAGTGAAGGAATACAAAATTCAAATATCTACCAGTTACGTTAATTCACCACTTGTTTATGAGCCACACCTATGTATATCTGATTTTGCAACTTTCTGTCTGATTTCAGATAATGTTCCTTCTGCTACTTCACTGTAACATTGTGATGTTTTGGAATATATGTGTCTCAATCCAGCGAAACTGACTTCATGTGATTTCAACATATATCATAGGTTATGTCTACACTGGGTATTATTTGTGTGCATTTGTTAACAGCTTAGATAGGTAGCATAGGTAGCTGAATATGTTATTCAGTATGTACCCCAACCCTATCTGCTTTTTAATTGTGTGTGGAGAAGGCAAATGAGAAATCAGAAATTGAAATGGAAAAGGAAGTGTTCAGAGTAGTTGGTGTAAGCAATATTGGAACACATTTGCTCGCAAAATATGCTTTAGAGGCTTGGAGATGCGTTCTTTCAGGCATTGCTTTCCATCCTGGGTACAATTGAACCCTTCAGCCCCTTAGAAAGATAAAGATTAGTCTGAAGCTGATATACATTTTCAAGGTAGCAGGGACATGTGTATTTTCCAAGCAGGTAGTAGAGCAGGATCCATATCAATCCTTAAAACTGCAAACATAGAATTATTTTCATCGGTTTCAGGCAAGAGAGTTGACTTCTCTTCACACAGAGTAAACCATTATGGGCACATTAGGAAAGACTCTTTCCTCAAAGAGGCATTGTCAACCCAATCAATGATGCCTAAAGAGTTTCATCCCACAGCTATAGATTAAACTGTAAATGAAGCCATCCTGGATTTCATTTCTTTGTGTTCTAATTTAGATTCAGGTGCAAATGGCGTCAAATCCACCTAGGAAAATTTGGAGGATAAATGAACTGGCAATGTGTAGTTGAAGAAGATAGCTTAAAGGGAAACAACTGGAAGTAAACATAGTCACAGAAAATGACATATTGCCTACTTAACAGGAAGACAGTGGTCTGACCTCTTAATAAGGCACAATGTCTACAGGTGAGGGTAAACACTGAAAGAAACAGAACCTGAGATGATTTTATCATTCATGGTCATTTGTACAGCCTCGCTCTGTTATCCATTTGCATCTTCGTCTCTTGGTCCCATAAGAGCCTTTCTCATAAACCTTGAGTAGAAGATCATAAAAAAATGTTACTTAAAAAAATTGAAGTCCTAAAATTTACCAGCTCTGAAGGAATACACCATACTGATATAGAAAGTTCAATGAATAGGTAGCAACAGAAATAAGCTTTGATAAGCAAAGAAAACCAAATGATGCTATCTGAAAGCCCGGTCTTTGAAATCAGGCCGACTTGGCCTCATTCTCACATTCCATTTATGGGTTCACAATGTGGAGGATGTCACTCAGCTGTCACGAGCCTCACTTGCTTCTTCTGTAAAAGCACAACTGATGAAAACACTTGAAAGGATTTTTTTTAAATATTGAATGAGATAAAATACTGTGAAAATGTTCTATAATGTTTGACATTGGAAAGGGTAGGAAATGAAGGTTAACAGAAGAGTAAAAATAAGCAAATGGAAAAACGTAAGAACATTATGTCAAAGCTCTACCTTTGGAAATAGATCTCACCCTAGAGATGGACAGATGATACAGTCTCAAATGCAAAACCAACAGGTACATGTGAGATTATTACCAATATTTAGTGCTGTTATCTTTTGATTTATTCATGTATTCATTTAGCCCTCAACAAATACTGAGTAACTATTTATAAGACATTAAGCTAGGTTCCAGAGATAAAGCAACAGACCAGCCTCTGAACTTACTTGTACAGTAAATTAGAACAGGTGAACAGCTAGTTCTGTTTGATATTTGATACCTTAGAATTCTGACTATTACTGGCAATAATAATACATACATAATAATTACTATTGTGTTAGATTGGGCTGCTGTAACAAAATATCAAAAACTGAGTGGCTTAAACAACAGACATTTATCTCCCAGAGAGAGCACTATTCTTATCATCGCCTGCTCTCAGGATCTAATCTAAACCTGCTTATCTCACAAAAGGCATACCTCCAAATACCATTACTTTGGAAGTTAGGGCTTCAGCATGCAAAGGTTAGGGGGACATATTCAGCCCGTAACACCTGTACACTATCATTAAGGTAGAAGCTCCATAGGACTTTCTCTCTCTTATCCTCAAGATCATCTCCTTTAGATAGCTATTAGTATCCTCACTTTACAGATGAAAGCTGAGACTCAGAATAGGTGAATTAATTGCCCCCAAATTCCATAACCACTAAGTGTTTATAAATCAGAATGAATTAATTGGCCAAAAATTCCATAGCCACTAAGTGGCAGGAGCAAATATTGAGACACAGGCTTGTCTGTGATTACTCAGCGTGGGCTCTTTTAACACTGTGCCTTTTAATACCATTAGAGTAGTATTCACAGAATATCATTCAGATGGGATGACAGAGGATGGTCAATTGGTGAAGCCAGGACCATTCCTTGGATTAGTAGAAATGCATTAAAAAAAAACCTCAAACATGTAAAGGAAGGACATTTGACATTAGAAAAGATGAAATTTCTAGAGACACAATTGTTTGTCACTTAATCAGCTGTCACATCAGGGAAAAAATATCTTGGAGAAATGTTGAGGTCACCAAACCCAGGGAGCTTTTTAACTGATTCATTTCATCTCGCATACATCCCAATAGTTTTAGAAGCTGCTGGATAGATTTATTACAGAAAGTCTGTGTCTCTAGCTTTCAGCAATGTGGGATTTCTTTTTCTCAGAGCCCATTGATCAAACCCTGCATTCACACTTTTACTGATGTGTCATATTTTAACATCCAGGTCTCTGCACGATGCCGAGATTATGCAATTCTATGGAGTTAACTTAGAAATTTCGTCCTCACACAGTATTCTATAGTTGTTAATTTTCCATGCAAATGAAAACAGTTATATAAGTTCTGCCACTTTTATGTGGTCTCATAAAATGTGAATTACAAAAACTCCATCTTTGAATTTCCTGTGCTGCTCCACTTTCATTCTCTGTAAGGAGTATTTGCCAGAGGAAGATCTATGTTGTACTTTCCTAGCCAACTAGAATGTTAGAAGGATTGGAGAGGATATTTACTGCATATTTGTGATTATTGTTTTTTGGGAGTAAGCTGAGGTCCCAAACCACCTATTCCAAGCCCACGCCGTGGTAGAGGTTGGAAAGAGGCTTCCTGACTCTACTTGTCCTCTAGCCAAGAGGGAGGCTCTCCCTAGCATGACCCTTAGGCCTCACCTCCACATCTCTCTGTCTCTGGCATAGGTTATTGGTCATTATATCACCTTTTTCTTGGCAGGACCCCAGAGAATTTCACATCTTAATCACAAGGGATATAAAAACTGTCAAGTTCTATGGATCCTTTTCACTTTTCCTTCATGTTCTAATGTACTTGTTCCTCCTCTGTAATAGCAATGATCACAGCATATAGGTATTAAAAATATGTTCCTTCTTTTTCCTATTGGAATGTCCATTCCTTGAGGGCATATCTATTGTCTGTGCAGCTGCAGTGCCCAACACAATGCCTAACATGTGGGTGCTCAGTTGGTGTTTGGTAAACCTTAGTAATGGCAGTCGGAGTAGAGACAGTAAAATAAATAGCAGGTATTACAGAGGCAGAATGTCAAAGCTTGACACTGATTAAATGCGGGGTGTGAAAAAAGAAAAAGTGTGAAAACTATAGATAACAAACTGAGTGACATGGATAAAATGCAGAAATTCTTCTGATAAAATACAAATAGTAGCTAAAATTTATTGAACAGTTACTATGTGCTAGGCACTGTGCTATGTGCTTTGCATGTATTCTCTCTTTAAATCCTGACCCAATAACCTGTTTTACTAATGAGAGACTAACCAAAATGCCAAGTAATTGATAATGCCAAGATTTGGAGTAAGCCCTATTTCTCTGTATTCTATAAAACTAGAATTTCTCAAAGTGTGATCTAGGAGCTACATAAACCAAAAAGCATATGGAAGTGGTGGTTAAAATGTGTATTCCTGAGTTTCACCTCAAACCTGTCACTGAATCAGAAGCTCTGGGTGTGAATCCAAGGATTCTGCATGTTTAAAACATGCCAAGCAAGTCTGATGTCAGCTAAAGCTTTAGAAGTAGTGTATTTAATTAGATTTAGTAAACTTTTATGAAGCTTCTACAAGATTGCAGAATTTGGCCCAGGCATGGGAGTTATAGGAATACACATAATTCCTTTCCCCAAGAACTATTGGATTAATAAGAGGAAAAAAACAAACCATCATAACACACTGTAATAAGTACTTGAGTAGCTTTGGGCTCTGGCAAACTAATCAAGGAACTAGTAACTCTGGTCATGAGCGAATTTGAAGTGAGAAAGGAGACAGAGTCTGAAAAACCCACCAGGGAGCTGCAAATGTGGAACTCCTGAGACAGGTCAGGATTGAACACAATGGTCATCCATGTAGAGATAAAAGTTGAAGGGTGCAGGCAGTAAGAATGCCAAGGATAAGATTTAAAAATAAGAGGATCAATAGATGGCAAAAAATTTCTTCCATTGTGTAGATTGCCTGTTCACTCTGATTATAGCTTCTTTTGCTGTGCAGAAGCTCTTTAGTTTAATTAGATCCCATGTGTTAATCTTGGCTTTTGTTGCAATTGCTTTTGGTGTTTTACTCATAAAGTCTTTGCCCATGCCTGTGTCCTGAATGGTATTTCCTAGGTTTTCTTTTAGGGTTTTTATTGTTTTAGGTCTTACGCTTAAGTCTTTAATCCAACTTGAATTGATTTTTGTATAAGATGTAAGGAAGGGGTCCAGTTTCAGTTTTCTGCATATGGCTAGCCAGTTTTCCCAAAACCATTTATTAAATAGGGAATCATTTCCCCATTGCTTGTTTTTGTTAGGTTTGTCAAATATCAGATGGTTGTAGATGTGGTGTTATTTCTGAAGCCTCTGTTTTAAAGTTCCATCAGTCTATATACCTGTTTTGGTACCAGTACCATGCTGTTTTGGTTACTGTAGCCTTGTAGTATAGTTTGAAGTCAGATAGCATGATGCCTCCAGCTTTGTTCTTTTTTCTTAGGATTATATTGGCTATCCAGGTTTTTTTTGGTTCCATAAGAAATTAGAAGTAGTTTTTTTCTAATTCTTTGAAGAAAGTCAATGGTAGCTTGATGGGAATAGTATTAAATCTGTAAATTACTTTGGGCAGTATGGCCATTTTTATGATATTGAGTCTTTCTGTCCATGAGCATGGACTGTTTTTCTATTTGTTTGTGTCTTCTCTTATTTCCTTGAGCAGTGGTTTGTAGTTCTTGAAGAGGTCCTTCACATCCTTTGTAAGTTGTATTCTATTCTCTTTGTAACAATTGTGAATGGGAGTTTGTTCATGATTTGGCTATCTGTTATTGGTGTATAGGAATGCTTGTGATTTTTCCACATTGATTTTGTATCCTGAGACTTTGCTGAAGTTGCTCATCAGCTTTAGGAGTTTTGGGGCTGAGATGGGATTCTCTAAATATATAATCATGTCATCTGCAAACAGAGATCATTTGACTCCTCTCTTCCTACTTGAATACCCTTTATTTCTTTCTCTTGCCAGATTGCCCTGGCCAGAACTTCCAATACTATGTTGAATGGGAGTGGTGAGAGAGGGCATCCTTGTCTTGTGCCAGTTTTCAAAGGGAATGCTTCCAGCTTTTGCCCATTTGGTATGATATTGGCTGTAGGTTTGTCATAAATAGGTCTTATTATTTTGAGATATGTTCCATCAATACCTAGTTTCGCATGAAGCGGTGTTGAATTTTATTGAAGGCCTTTTCTGCATCTATTGAGATAATCGTGGTTTTTGTTATTGGTTCTGTTTATGTGATGGATTACATTTATTGATTTGCATATGTTGAACCAGCCTTGCATCCCAGGTATGAAGCCAACTTGATCATGGTGGATAAGCTTTTTGATGTGCTGCTGGATTCGGTTTGCCAGTATTTTATTGAGGATTTTCACATCGATGTTCGTCAGGCATATTGGCCTGAAATTTTCTCTTTTTGTTGTATCTCTGCCAGGTTTTGGTATCAGGATGATGCTGGCCTCTTAAAATGAGTTAGGGAGGAGTCCCTCTTTTTCTATTGTTTGGAATAGTTTCAGACGGCTAATATCCAGAACTACAAAGAACTTAAGCAAATTTACAAGAAAAAAAAAACCGTCTCAAAAAGTGGGTGAAGTATATGAACAGACACTTTTCAAAAGAAGATATTTATGCAGCCAACAAACACATGAAAAAAAGCCCATCATCTCTGGTCATTAGAGAAATGCAAATCAAAACTAAAATGAGATACTATCTCATGCCAGTTAGAATGGTGATCCTTAAAAAGTCAGGAAACAACAGATGCTGGAGAAGATGTGGAGAAATAGGGACACTTTTACACTGTTGATGGTAGTATAAATTAGTTCAATCATTGTTGAAGACAGTGTGGGGATTCTTCAAGGATCTAGATTTAGAAATACCATTTGACCCAGCAACCCAGCAATTCCATTACTGGGCATATACCCAAAGGATTATAAATCATTCTTCTATAAAGACACATGCGCACACATGTTTATTGCAGCAGTATTCACAATAGCAAAGACTTGGAACCAACCCAAATGCCCATCAATGTTAGACTGGATAAAAAAATGTGGCACATATACACCATGGAATACTATGCCTCCATAAAAAAGAATGAGTTCATGCCCTTTACAGGGACATGGATGAAGCTGGAAGCCATCATTCTCACCAAACTAGCCCAAGAACAGAAAACCAAACAGCACATGTTCTCATAAGTGGGAGTTGAACAATGAGAACATATGAGCACAGGGAGGGGAATATCACACACTGGGGCCTGCTGGGGTTTGGGGGGCAAGGGGAGAAATAGCATTAGGAGAAATACCTAATGTAGATGACATGTTGATGGGTGCAGCAAATCACCATGGCACATGTATACCTATGTAACTGACCTGCACATTCTGCACATGTATCCCAGAACTTATAATGAAAAATTAAATAAATAAAAACAAGAGGATCAAGAACAAATCCCTGGAGATTACTTCTCATCTGACATTTTATTCTCCAAAGCCTAGTTCCCTGAATAAGCAAACCATCATAAGCAATTAAATAGCCCTTTTAAACGGCCAAGAACTTCAGATCACTTTATGAGTTTTCTTTGCCAAAGGAGAGTTTTGAAAGTGATTTGCCTAACATGTTACATTTGAAAGATGACTTTAAGAGGGAAATGTGACATCACTGAATGGCAAAGTTGTGTTTTAGATAGTTTATTCCTAAAGCGTATGCTTTAACAATCTCATTACTCTAATTGAGTTAGATACTTTTGCACTGTGAAATCCTAGTGAACTATTAATTCTGTGGATAAATAAAAACGTAGCCCTGCTATCGTCACACACCACACTCACTATTTTGTGATGCCATTTAACTCTTCCATTAAAGTACTGTTACTGTGCCTGTGAATGCCAAGAAAAAAGAAGGATCAATTTACATTGCCTAAAAATGCTAAAATTTATTTCCCTAGATCAAATCGGTAATGGCACTGACAGCTTCAAATATGTTTCATAAAGAATTCGATATTATTGTTCTTGCCTACTAATATCTGGATTATTGAAGAATTAATAGGGAGGTATTGCCTTTGAGAACAAGAAACATATCTTCTCCTTTCAAAGAGACAATAACAAGAAAGTCTGCTGGGAAGCAACTTCAAAACATGAAAGAAGAGAATTTGGAGTCGGTTCCATTTTGCCTTCCATGTTTGCTTGACGCATATGGCAAAGGCAAGATAGTCTTTTTTAGTTGGGAAAAAAGAGAAAAATGAATATTTCTTTGTTCAGGAATCATGAGGTGACTGCACAAGCCATTGAAATGCTTTGATAACTTGCATAGTATGCATTTTTAAATGTAGTTTGGTAGAAGAGAAATGCCACTGATTGAAATTCAGGAAGCTTGAGTTCTAGTATTGCTGCTGATATGTATGAACTGTGTGATGCCATAGAAATAAGCCATTTACCCTTAAGTTTTTAGTACATAAAATATAAGTCATGGGCTAGATAGCTAAGACTTTTTATAGCTCCCAGTTGATCAGTCAAATTAGCATTTACTCAGGACTCATTACTTTAGGATTTAAAGTAATAAATACTTAAGTAGGGTTCTCTTCTCAAAGTACTTACAGCCTACATTTCTGCCCCACCTGAAATTCAGGCTTACTAAGAAAGAAAAAATAACCAAACAGAAAACAACTCCTTATGTAACTCATAACTTAACTTCTAACTTAATAGATTTATTTTTCTTTTCACAACGCGGAAAATTTGTACCAGCTTTAAAAAATATGCATGCAATAGTAGAAAGAATATTCATATTTCAGGTTACACTTTTGTTAAAGGCATGTCAATGAGTGCAAAAGCATTCAAGGGCATAAGTATGGCTATAGAATATAGATGTTTATAGCTGTATATATGTATGCATGATTCACAAAGTAAAGTCTTATGTTGATTAATGTGACTGCTTATGTTTGACATATGAACAGAAATAAAATGTATATACAGAAACAAGGTAAATATGAATGATAAGTATGAAAATACACCAGGGATATTTTAGAAGCTTCTGAGAAGCACATGTTTTTTAATCAGAATAAATGGATGGATTATAAGCTTTCTAACAAGCTTTCCTTTAATTGATGAATAATATGGTAAGCACAATTATGCAAATACTTTAGAGAATGTGAAGGTATAGAAAGGATTCTGTAAAACTGGAAGAATTACATAAAACATTTCCTCAAGCTTTTCTTTCCAACCTTTTCCAATGAGATTTTAAGCATAAGAGGATTTCAGTCTGAAATGCAAGGACAAAAATGTAAGATTACAGCAATTCTTAGTTAGCCTTACATTTGGCCCTTGTAGTTCATGGATATAGAGGAGAGGAAGAAGTGTTTCCTTGAGGCTTGAAGAGTATTAGTCACAGGAGAAGATGTTTAGGGTTACAAATTATTTTGTGTCAGAGTTGACTGCCTTATCCCAAATGACAAAGGTGGCCGTCTATAGCTTAATACACACATGTGCACATACACACAGGCACACACACACATACATATGCTGCATATGTTTGTTTATAATATGCAAGGTCCTCTAAGGTGCAAGACCGATGGCGGGGATTTAAGAGTAGAAATCTTAATAGTCAACGAAAATCCCTAGACTTCTTTTGATTTGCCCTGCTGTTAAACATGTACTAGATTTTGCTATTTTGTAAAAGTCTAATGTATGCCTTTGTCATTTCCCATTAATACATTCCATTTTAAAGTTCGATGAGAGTTCTTCCCGACTAAAATAAACTTTATGAAATAGAAATGTTTTATTCCGAATTACCACTATGAATTACACATGAATTTTATAATCATTCCTCCTTGGCTTTTAAATATCCGGCAAATGATCAAAGACTGTTTTCATCGACTGTGCAGGAAACCATTCAAGTTTATAGATGGCTCATATGGTGAGATTTTATAAATCTAACCTGTCCCTTACATATAAATGCTTTTTCCATGATTTCTGAAATCCTCACTTACAAAGCAGTGAAATTACTATGAAGTCTCATGTTATCTTCAGGTAGATAACTAAACACTCCTTGGGCCAAAATATAAGAAAGAAAAAGGCAAATAGAGTCTCAAAGCTGGAATATGATCAATGCTGGAATTAGACTTTCACCGAGTAATCCTAAAAATACATCATAGTAAGTGTTGATTTGAAAGAAATACTGTCATTTCTCAATAAGGTGTTGAACTAATTACCCTTAAACTGCCTTTGAGTTACTTTCTGTGATTTTCATGAGATGATAATGTTGGTATATATTGTTTTAAGCAATGCATTAATGCTTGCCAAATATTAAGTGGAAAAATAAAAAGCAAAGTGAAAATTTTATCTATTCTTTCAAGATCAACCTTACGTAAATTGTTCAAGCTGAATAGCATTGAACTACCCATACATAGTTCCATGTTAGACTCAGAATTGTAAAACTGGAAAAAAAAAAAAAAAGCCTGCAGATAATTTACTTTTTTTAGCAGCAGAAAATGTTCTGATAGAACTTTACATATCCGATTATATAAGAGATCAACATAAAACTAATTTACTGGAAGGTGTTAAAAAGTTGGGAAAGGCAATACAAGAACAACTCCACCGACAGTAACGCTTGAAGGAATTCCACATAACTTGAAAACACAGATTACAGTTCAAACTTCTTAATTTACAAAGTAAGAAACTGAAGTCAAGAAAAGTTCAGTGACTTGTAACAGTAATGTTTTGAGTTTGCAAACATGAGAAGTTACAGAAGGTATTCTGGACCTTCTAGATCTTCAAAATAGGAAACCGAAATCCAGGACAGTTCAGTGACTTACTGTAAAAAGTCCGTGACTCTTTAAAACACAGCCAGAGCTGGGAGTCAGAGCTCCTGTCTTTCACTTTTTAATGCGGTGGCTTTTCCCAGGTCTTCCTGTGTTTATTCTCCTTTCACCAAATTTGAGGTAGAAAAAAATTTTGTTGTTGTTTTCGCCACACGATCTCCCTGAAGGGTTTATATGCTTGTCACCAGCAACTACAGTTTCTCTGGATTGTTTTCAAGCCCCAGTGGACAAGTATGATAAAAGAAAAAGAAAAGGAAGGTAAATATGTTTATCAACTATTTATAACTCATGTGCTGTTTACACAAGCTGTTACAATTTCCAATGAATTCTCCTACTCCTTAAGGCTATCCTGGTGAGCCCTCCCTGCAGGTAGATTATATATATATATTATTTTATATAT